>NC_141877.1:675698272-676001303 GCF_056163025.1 Triticum urartu
ATCACATGCTTATTAGTGTAGAATCCAAGGAACTATTAATAGTGTAGATAATCCATATATACTTATTAGTAGAATTCATGCTTAATTAGTACAAATGCGTAGTACTGTCTCTTTTGATAGTGTAGAAATCTATACTTAATAGAAATATATCTGCAAGAGTATGTGCGAGGCTATTTATTAATTGATATATTTTTCTTATTCAGAAATTGCCAAAGAACCTATCTGTGAGTTGTGGTATCGAGCCTGATGAAGAAGTCTCAGCTAGACTACGCCTTACCGCAAGGGGCTCCGTCACCACCTGTACTTACCGCATGGACACAGACGGTCGCACACACTTAAACTTGGTTGGGTGGAAGAGATTCCTCGTTGGCAAGAATCTTCGTGTTGGACAGGCCATCCTAATTACTATCAGGAACACCCACTGCCCAGGCTTCAGGATAATGATCGTCGTTGATATCATCTAGAACTACATGTGTGTGTGGCTATATCATCTAGAACTGCATATGATGATTGTCGTCGATATCATGTAGAACTACATATGATGATCGTCGTCGATATCATCTAGAACTATATAAGATGATCGTCATCGATATCACCTTGTACTGCTTGAGGATGCATGTTGACTATATATGAAATTGTTATCTAGTACTCCTTCCGTTCCAAATTACTCGTCGTGGTTTTAGTTCAGATTTGAACTGAAACCACGACGAGTAATTTGGAACGGAGGTGGTACTACCTAGTACCTATAAGGCTTTATGACATTGATATCTAGTAGTACCTAGTATTTGGAAATTGCAGTTTATTGAAACTGAAACTGGGTAGCAAACTGGGTAGGAAGCGGGGGGAAATGATGAAACACATAGCAGTAGCGCGGGGCTAGGAAAGCGCTACAACTAACTAATAGTAGCGTGTTCTAGAAAAGCGTTGCTGATATAGTCAATAGTAGTAGCGCGGGTGCAAACCGCGCTACTACTAACAGTTAGCTATAGCGCCTTATTGGTAACGCGGCTGCCCGCACTGCTGATAGCCTCAAAACCCGCACTACTACTAGGGTTTTCCCTAGTAGTGCTAGCTTGTTCTGTATGCCTTCTCAAGTCTTCGATTTTCCTTTTTTGCGAGGAAGGAAGGAGGAAAAAATTGAGATTTCCTGGGACTCGAACCCAAACCTCTCGGTTGAAAACCAAGGGTGCTAGTCACTTATGTGGCGAACGTTCCCTGGGAGGAGGACGGCAGACGAACGCATTTTCCTCGCAGTTTTAGTTGCGACGCAAGATCGAACGGTCGCAGTTTCGGGAATATTATCAGGCGAATGAGCCCAGTTTTTCTTTTCTTCCTATATATAAAAAAGTATGCTACTTGGTGTCAACTTAGTCAACAAACGATTCTGCCAACCTTGACCGCTGGATTGACATTCAACGTCTGTCGTGTTTCTTTTGTCTCTTCTTCCTCCAGCCGCCAAAGCCAAACCAGCGCCAGCGGGACCGCCTGCTCCTGCCTCCCACGGCTGGTTGTGCTGCCGCGCACGCATCGTGGCCACATCGCACCCTAAAACTCTGTGCATCTTCCCCGGCTCCTGTTCGTTCCCGTCCGAGGCCTCACCATCGTCCTCCGCCTTGGTTCGCTCGCCGCGGCGCCGCCCTTCGGTGTTGTAAACATGGTCAACAACCGAGAGAAATAAGGAGATGACTGTACATGGTGAGGATGATAGTAGGGACCCAGCAGCGCGCGCAGTAATTTTGTTTTTTCGGGACGGAGAAGGGTATCAACTGGGTTGTTCGGGAGTTGGGGCCCGTCTAGCACATGACCAGCCCAGTTTGTTTTTTTCCTTTCTGAAAATGGCTAGCCCAGCTATTTTGTTTTTTTGCAGAATAACCAACGTAGGCCTACTTGTTTTTCTACGCCTTGCTGGGCCGAAAATCTTTCAAGACGAGGAGGGATGCATTTTGCCTAGAAAATGGGCTATAAGTAATATTAAATGGGCTGTAAAATGAAAAAATACAACAAAAAAGAAATTAGTTCCAAAATACTTTATTCTTTAGGATTTTGATATTTTAAATTTCATTGTTTTTGTGCGGGTAAAATTTCATCAGATTTAAATTAAGGCATGTTTAATTTTTAAATTAATTTGAATCTGGCTAGAAATTTCGGGTTGTATACTTTTTGAGACAGATTTGGAGACTGACTTGTGGGTCTACTAGGTTGACGTGTACGAAAGGCTTTGTCAACTTAGTCCACAAACGATTCTAGCAGCAGTAACCATTGGATGTTAATCCAACGGCCGTGCTGCTTCTTCAATATCTGATCTTCTAGCTCCAGCCACCCAAACCAGCGCCGGTGGGACTGCCTGCTCCCGCCTCCTGTGGCCGGTTGTGCTGCCACACAGGCCGCACCGCCCCACCCTACTCCATTGCTGACCAGGCCATTCCTCTACTCACGCACACCTCCTGTTATTTTTCGGCGATGGCAGCCGGACCAGTAAACCCTTGTACTCCCCACTGTGTGGGCAACCACTGCCGAGTCTTCCCTGGCTCCATGTCGTTCCCTTCCTAGTCCTCGCATCGTCCACTGCCCTGGTGCTCCTGGCGCGCCGTGGTCAACGTGGTCAACGAACAACATCCATCGGACATGGACTGTACGCGGAGAGGCTGACAGCTGGGTCCACGGCCGCACACAAGGAAATGCCTCCTTATTACGTGCAAAATAATGATTCCTCCACCTGACATCTGGGACCCACCGGAAGGACCTCTGTATTTCGTGAAAAAACATTCCCCCCGCTGACAGGTCGGACCCACCAGCTATATTTTCGCATGTAAGGAAGTGCCTCCTTATTATGCACAAAAAATGAATACCCCCCTGCTAGCTGGGACCCAGCATAGTGGGAGGCTGACATGTGGGCCTACTAAGTTGACGGGGACGGAGGGCTTTGTCAACTTAGTCAATATGAACGATTCTAGCTCCAGTGACCGTACAATGTCCATCCAACAGCTGTAGTGCTTCTTCAACCTCTGGTCTTCTTGCTCCAGCCGCCCAAAGCAGCACCAGTCGTGCCGACTGCTCCTGCCTCCCGTGGCCGGCTGTGCTGCCACGGAGGCCTCACCGCCCCCTACTACTCCCACCGCTGGCTAGGCCCTGCGGCGACGGCAGCCTCACACAGCAGCCGAACCAGTGAACCCTCGTACTCCTCTCCACGTGGGCATCCACTGCCGCGTCTTCCCCGGCTTCGCGTCGTCCCCTTCCTAGGCCTTGCCGTCATCCACCACCTTGGTGCTCTCGGCATGGCGTGGTCAATGTGGTCAACGAATGACTTCCATTGGAAGAGTATTGTACGTGGAAAGGCTGACAGCTAGGTCCACGGCCGCAGCGAGGAAGTGCCTCCTTATTACATGCAAAATAATGATTCCTCCACCTGATAGCAGGGACCCACCGGATGGGCCACCGTATTTCACAAAAAAACTTTTCCCCTCCTGACTGTTGGGACCCACCAGCTACATCTTCGCATGCAAGGAATTTCCTGACAGTCGGGACCCACCCGGTCGAAGCATACGTAACGTTGTCATTCTGGTCATGAACGTGTACGTACATACGATCGGTCTGTCTGTAGGCTGCAGCGATGAGCCGTGGCCGTGCAAGGAAGGGCACGTGTCGTAGTAGAGGCGCGCACGTGTCGTAGTAGAGGCGCACACGTAGCATGTACACGTACGTACAGCGGCCAGGGTGCAAGAAAGTAAATATGGTCACATACGGGCGGGGTCTCGAATGCCTACTCACGCATACGTACGGCCAGGGCTCGTGTACATGGCTGGGTCGGAAAGGGGAAACTGCGTCGTCATCGTGTTCATGGGGAGGAAACGGAATGCGTCCTGTTCATCGGGAGGCAATGGAATGCGTACTATTCATCGGGAGCCAAGCGGCTTGGATGGAACAACCGATGGAAACGAGGCCTAGCGTACCGTAGAACGGAGGAAACGGCCTTGTGTTCGACCGGCCACGGTAGAAACGGGATCCTGTTCATCGGGAGGGGTCTGGCGTACCGAAAACGGAGGAAACGGACCTCCTACGGTCGAAACGTGGTCCTGTTGATCGGGAGGGGTGTGGCGTACCGCAAAATGAAGGAAACGGACTTGTGTTGGAGCGCTACGGTCGAAACGGGGGTCATGTTCATTGGGAGGGGTGTGGCGTACCACAAAATGGGACTCCACGGGATACTGTTCATCTCCACCGTCGACCTCCTCCAGCCTCCACGGGCTACTGTTCATCCATCGTCGACCTCCTCTAGCCTCCATCTGCGACTGTTCATCCACGGGCTCACATCTAGCCTCCACCAGCTACTGTTCAACTAGCCCTCTCCAAGGGGTCCTGTTCAACCACCCCTCTACGGGCTACTGTTCATCCAGCCCTCCACCGGCTACTATTCAACCAGCCCTCCACGGGGTCCTGTTCATCCACCGGCTCGATCGATCGGGGTACTGTTCATCCAGCGGCAACGGCCTCTACTACCACTGGTTCATGTTCATCCAACCCCCACCGGGAACTGTTCATCCAAACCCCCCAACAACGCTTGTTGTTCATCCAGAGGCAGCATCGATCAGCTTCAGTTAGCAGCATTAGCAAAGGAATCGCTCGATCGGGTTCAGTTAATAGCAAGGGATTGATCGATCGCTCGGGTTCAGTAACGCGTAGCCTGCAGTGCAATCGCTCGGGTTTAGTTAGAGCCCAATGCCTCGCACACACATGCATATGTATGAGAGAAACGCGCATCGCTCGGCCCCGACCACCCACCGTAGCCAGGAACTCACTGATATTTTCCTCGCCCTCGCTTCTACCACGGTTTTTTCGTCATGGACGGCCCAAAGAATGTCATGCAGCTACGTCTCCGCCCGCCCAGGACGAAAAGCCCATTTTCTGTCATGATTTTTTGTCATAGAAGTAAGACCCCACCACATCTATGATGATACCGGGTTTGTCACAATTATCGTCATAGAAGTGTCATAAGTATGACAGGAATAAAATTCGTTCGGCCCAAAATGTCACAGATGTGTCTTTTTTTGTAGTGACTCCTCCTTCGACGACGACAACGACGAGTCAGGGCACTCCGCCTCCTCCGGCGCGTGAGGGCACTCCGCCTTCTCCTCCGCCTCCTTCGGTGCATCAGGGCACTCCTCCGCCTCCTCCAGCGTGTCAGCGGACTCCGGCGCCTTAGCAACGGCGTAAGAGAGACACCGCCGCTCCGGCGGCTAGCAGTACAAGAGGCGGGAAGAAATATAGATATGGTCCAAGCCTGAAGCATCTTCCAAAGTTACCATATGAGAGGACTGACGAGGAAACCGATGAAATCATGGAAGCCGAAGTGCAGGCCCATTTTGCATGGAAATGTCCACCTTCGAAGGAAACAGTATATCCGGTGAAAGTGAAGTGCACTCTGGATTCCCTTAAGCAAACACCACCTCCTCAGCCGCCATCCAACTATGACTGCGTTATTGCAAAGACATTTCAGGAAGCGCAGCGGTCAGGAAGTACTTCCAGTGATGCAAGGCTAGCAAAACGAAGAAGTGGGAAAACAATTCCCCAGCTTGGCGAACAGGTGAAGCGAACATGCCCCCCACTCAAGGTGTCTAGCGATATTGTCGCTAATCATCTGGGGAAAATGCCCGGTACCAATCTTGGTGATTACCTGAGCGATGATCTAGAGTTTGAAACATTAGAGGTAGTAGAGATCTTCAGTTACGAGCATGGGAAGCCTCTCATCAAACCTGACCATCCTCCTCTAACAATAATGATGCAAAGATTGCATGAATGGTACATGGATACCTGCAGGAAGTCTGGGAAGGATAGTTTGATGGTAAGAGTTAAAGATGAGCATGACTTCATTGGAGTCGACATGATGCATGTTGAATTTGTGGAGTTGTTTTATTTATTCAATCAAGAGGCCCTTGACAAACAACTCATGACTTGCTACTTTCTGTAAGTATTACTTCTGTAATTAAATCTCTATGGCTCAGCTCTTCATTGCATGTATATATAATTATCCTCACTATATTATGCAGATTGAATATCGTCGAGTGCAAAAAAGGACAAATCTATGACCTTGGGTTCATTAGCCCAAATACCGTAAATGAATGGTCGGTTCAAAACAGAGACAAAGCTATTGAGGAAAACTTGCTAGAATCGTTCCTTCGACATCAAAACAAAGGGAAAATACTCTTTCCTTACAACTTTAAGTGAGTGTTATTGTTTTGTGCATATTCGGTTTCTCTTACTCGAGGTTATAGTAATGTAATTTATGAGTTATGTGTGCGCAGGTTCCACTTTATTCTGCTAGAGATTAAGCTTGGCGGGGGAGTAGTAATTGTCTTAGATTCGAGACGTAAAGATCCCAAGGAGTATGCGGACATGACTGCAATGCTCTAGAAGTAAGTTCAATCATCGCACCATATCGGCAACTTTTGTTCATTTCCTGATATCAAGTAATCATTTTCTTTGCCTGACAGGGTTTGGAAAGAGTTCACCGGAATGGTTCAGGGTCTGCAGAAGGAGCTGCGATTTAAACACCCCCAGAGTAAGTAGTACTAGCTAGTTCCGCGCATCTCTCATTGATTCTTGTTTCATCAATACCATTATCATGCTTGATTATCAGTTTGATTGAACTCTATTCTCGTAAAGTGCTTGTGGCAGAAAGGTGGGAATAATTTATGTGGATACTACATTTGTGAGTTCATTCGCCACTCGACCTCTAAGCGGGGCTACTCTGACAAATAATTTGAAGTACGTAAACAATAATATTCATAATTTTATTTTATTACCATCAATTGTGTTGAGTTTCATTCATATATATGTATTGACTCCCTTCTTTAAATTAGAGCTGGCGGATGCAGGATAAACTCCTACCACATGATCGCATATGAGGAATTCAAGAGGAATTGTCGGGATTCTTTCTTAACCACGTATAAATGAGAAGGGAGAATATCATACGGAAGTTCAATGGGAGTTTGGCGCTTGATGATGTCAGGGAAGTTATATCGTATCTATGTAGTCGCATTGAATAGATATACGAAAACTTGTTGTTCGACCAAGCATGGAGAAAGAGAGGTCACTCTTTTCTCTATATATGTTCATGATCACGATGTTGCGTAATTAAAGGTTCCTTCATTTGCTTACTAGTTAGCGTCGAGTTCTTTCTATATGTATAGTAGCTAGCGTCGACCAAGCACGGAGAAAGACAGGCCACTTCTCTCTATTAGCTAGCTAACACAATATGAAACCCCTAAATCCTAACCCCCCCCCCCTCCTTAAAAAACAAAAACCCAGCGCCTGCGAGCTGCTGGCGCGTGGCTACCTTTTAGTCCCGGTTGGTGTTACAAACCGGGACTAAAGGTCCTCCTGCCTGGGCGGCCCAGAGCAGCCACGTGGACCTCATTTGGTCCCGATTCGTAAGACAACCGGGACTAAAGGTTTTGGGCATTAGTCTCCTCTGTTTTTACTCGGTTACAGAACTAGGAGTAAAGGCCCTCTGGAACTGGGACTAGTACCATGTTTCCACTACTTATGCATTAACTCATTCAATCAAATCTTAAGAAAATCTCAATCAAATGGACATTTAATAAAAACAATGTTATGCATTAACTCGTTTAAATATATCAGGTGTTTCCCAAAACAATGTCATTCTTTAACCAATTCAAATCAAATCAAAAGAAAATCTCAATCAAATCGGCACTCAGTAAAAGCAACATCATCCATTAACTCATTGAAATCAAATCTTAAGAAAAACTCAACCAAATCCAAACTTCCTTATCTTCCACTACTTATAGGCAAATCAAATTAAATCTTGCCAAAACATCAACTATAATCAAAGATGGTCGGCCCATTTGACGCGTCCGTGCGTTTTTATTATTATTTTTTCTATGTTTCGGTTTTTGGTTTCTTTTTGCCTATTTCATTTCTTCTAGGACTAATTTATTATTTGGTGCTCAGCATCTCTACTATTAAAGGGGAGTTCGTAGTCGTTTTGTTCTTATCGTTACCTCGCCCTCGCACAATCAGGTCAACCCCACCGATTGTTTTTGCAAATGATACCATGCATTCCCATTTCTATATTTTCTACCTATTTTTTTGCCCCCATCAGCTCTCATTCCTTTCGTAGTAGGAAAAAAAATCAGGATGCAATCTCATGTTCCAAGTATTCCCGACAATACACAAACACGATTACACGTCTTCCGAAAAAATGGGATTTGATTCGATTAATTGACTTACGTGGCTACATAGAGTCTACTGCGATTCTAGGTGCTAGGAGGGAGGGCAACTCGTTGATTGCTTCCTACAGATTTGCTCGCCTACAGATTTGGAACGGACCTAGAAAATTGTGAATCACGTAGTTAAAAAAGGGAGCTAGGACCAAATAGTAGTTTTTAGAAGGAAAAAATCAGCATTAACAAAGTACAAAAATATTCTCTGATACAAGAAAAGGCAAAGTAAAACGTAACTTACAACTATCATTCTTTGAGTAATTAGCTTGCCATAGTTTTCTGGGCCATGGTTTACACTTGACATGTAAACGGTACAAAAAATACAGCGACCAAAGTAATTACCTACGGATTGTATGAATTATTTGATAGGCGATGTTAATGCAAAAAGTAATTAATCCTGAAACCTAAAACCATGGCAAATATGAAAAATAGTATTTGTCATGAAAAATAAAAAAAATATCATAGTCTAAATAATAAAAAAGCCATTCTAGCTACGCTAAATAGGTAAATTGCCACCATTAAAATAATATAAATGTCATAGTATAACTAATAAAAATGTCATGCTACCTACGCTAAAACTACCATGCTACATACACTAAAACTACCAATGTCTATTAATAAAATTGTCATGCCAGTAATAATAAAATTGTCATCCTCTTCATAATAAAATTGACATATCATTAAAATATGATATTGTCATCCTCTTAATAATAAAATTTCCGTAATAATAAAAATGACATGCCATGTACAAAAATTGTCTAAATACACTATACATGGCTGGCTAATTTCAGATGAGTACACTACCGCATATTGATTTGGGCCGGTTCACACACATTTTGCAGTGTGTGCCTGGCAGCTACATACACTGCACATGGGTAGCTTATTTTAGACAAGTACCACCACCTTCTGTGTTTACCTTGCGATGAATAACATAAGCAGAGGGGACATGGAGTTTCTTAGCTCGAGCTCAGGTGAACAGTGAAATCAGAAGAAAAAAAAAAGAAAAAGAATTAAAAATATTCTGAAATTGTTTAGTGGCAAACATTGATAAAAGTTATCAACGCTTGCAAAACTTCATCATGAAATGACATTTGTAGAAGCCGTGGCTAAAAAAACAAAATCGATGCACCACAAATGTCATTTCCAAAAGCATTTTGGAGTGATGATTTTGGTTTTTTTTTTGCCACGGCTTCTCAAAATGTTGTTTCACGATGAAATTTTGTAAACTACAAAAACTTTTGTCAATGTTTTTCACTAAGAAGTCCCATTTTTAAAATTTTGTTTGATTTTTTAATTTTAGTGTTCAACCGAGGTCATTTGAGCTCGGGACTAGAATAGTACTTTCGAAGCGGACGGTGCAACAAGGCGAGAGAGAGCGACAACTGCATGCAACCTCACTACTACTATACGAACAAAAAATGAGAGAGAGGGAGAGAGAGAGAGAGAGAGAGAGAGAAATAATCATATGTCTAGAAGTGTAGAACTTGATACATACAATAATCTGTTACATGATTTCCATTATCTATAAACTAGGATTGGATGCAATGCAGATTTTGGAAATAAACACAGTCGAAAACTGTAGTCATGCCTTTTTAAGACAATGTGAAGTATATTATATGATTATGTGTTTGAATTTCAAAGTGTGTGTGTGGTGGGGGTGGAAGGGGAGATTGCAACTTAGATGTGCATCTGGAAGAACATGAACTGTGGAGGCGGAGACAGTGATGAGTGAAAGAGGAGGAAAAGATGAATAAATAAATAAAAGGTGGTTTAACAGTAAAAGAGGTAGACAATGGTGCCTGATGTGGATAAAGATTCTATGAGTATACGTTTGATGGTATTAGTGTTGATAAGTATAAAATGTTTGAGGCATTTTTTGCCTCCGTAGGAATGCGCGGGCATTGTCCTAGTACAAAAATAATAGGCTGGTCATAAAAAATGAAACAAAAAAAAGGAAACTACATATATGAAACATAGAGAGAGAAAAATGCACGCATGCGTCAAATGGGCCAGACAACTTTGATTATAGTATTAGTTGATGTTTTGTTAAGATTTAAATTTATTTGGGTATAAGTACTGTGAGGCAAGGAAAGTTTGGATTTAGTTGAGATTTTCTTAAGATTTGATTTGAATGAGTTAATGCATGTCATTGTTTTGGTTAAGTCCCGATTTGATTTGATTTGAGTATAAGTAGTGAAAGGCAAGAAAAGTTTGGATTTAGTTGAGATTTTCGTAAGATTTGGTTTGAATGAGCTAATGCATGGCGTTGTTTTTTGAAAGTCCTGACTTGATTGAGTAAGATTTGATTTGATTTGTTATAAGTAATGGAAGGAAGAAAAGTTTGGATTTAATTAAGATGTTCTTAAGATTTGATTTGATTGAGTTAATGCATAATGTTGTTTTGAAAAAAATTACGATTTGATTGAGTTAATGCATTTGTAATATAGGATTGGTGTGAGGTGACACGATACTATCAACTCTTCTTTTAGAAGTAGAGATAGAAAAAAATGTGGTAACCAGACGACACTACATCTACTCCCTCCTTAAAGTAATATTAAAAATAATGTACATGCAATGCATGTTTATATTAGGTAGGATATTAGTTGCACGTTATATTAGGTAAGATATATCTGTTGTATGTTGGTAATTGGTAATATATCAATTACTTTTTTGTGGGAATGGTAGGATTTTAATTACATGGCAGATTTCATGGGATAGCGTTGAGTCAAAACGTGTTTATAACCAATGGCAGTGCTGGGTAATTAGAGCGTTAAATGTGTTTGGTGCTCAACATTGGAGCGATTTGAACCGCTAGATAACATGATTTGACGGTCGAGATGGTTTGAATCTGCCCCTTTGGGTCTTTTTATATTGGTATAGATAAGATCTTTTAGATCGCCTCTTTTTCCCTCTGTAAATTAAAATAAGATCTTTTAGAGCATTACCTTTAATATAAAAGATCTTATATTAATTTATAGAGGACTAGCACATATGCCCGTGCGTTGCAACGGGAGAGATTTTTTGCGAGAAGCATCGGGAGAGATAACTAATGTGTCCATCAAAATGATCTCCACACAATAGTGGGGCGATACAGCAGAGAGTTGTGGTGTTCTCGCGGTTCATGTTTGGCCCGCAAGATCTTTATAGTAGTGAGGTTGGTGGGAGTGGCGGCCACTATCCAATTCGTGCATTTTTTCCTTCAGGTCTGCCTCATTGTCGAGGTTTTATTGTGACCTCCTGATTTTTTTTAAACATGTGAGTTTTTTTTTCCGAAAAAACGTTAATTTTTAGAAAAAGGAAAATAATACTTGAAATAGGAAGATTTTCTTAAATTTACAAACACTTTTTGAAAATAGGACCATTTTTAAGGCGGAGAAATGAACATTTTTTGAATTTGTGAACAATTTTTTAAAATGGAAACTTGTTTTAAACATTAAAATAAATTTTCAAAAATGTCTTTTTAATCATGAATATTTTTTTGAATTTGTAAACATTTCAATAAAATGATTTTTTATCGAATTGCTGTTATTTTTTAAATGAAATTTATTTTAGATATCTAGAAAAAAAATTCATTTTTTTCAAAAATGCAAACATTTTTTCAATTTTGAAACAAATTTTGAACGAAAATAAAATTTTAAATTTCCAATTCTTTTTTAAAGTGGGAAGAAATTTTGAAATTCCAAGATTTAACAAAAATTAGTACAAAGAACTAAATTTTGGAAAATTTATAAAATTAATGTATGGGAAAAGGAAAAAAATAAATTGGAAGGGAAAAAATAAAAATAGAAAAAGAACACAGAAAAATCAGAAATGGGCCAGCCCAACATTTGGCGACGGATGGGAAGCTCCGATTATATGTCGCGCTGTGCGACAAATAAGGTTCCCCAGCTGTGTGCGCAGGATATAAATGGGTGGCTTTTCAGGGCCTTAGTGCATGCGGCCCACGTACGAAATTCTGGACAAAACTTTTTTATTTTTTAACAGATGGACCATGAAAATTTAGTACCACCTCGGATATAAGGAAAATATTTTCGGTGGTGAGCGGATGAAAAAATTGGAGAAACACACCTTGCTTTATTAGTAGGTATAGGTATAGACTAGTACATATGCCCGTGCGTTGCAACGGGAGAGATTTTTTCCAAGAAGCATCGGGAGAGATAACTGTTGTGTCCATCAAAATGGTCTTCACACAATGGTGGGGCGATACAGCAGAGAGTTATGGTGTTCTCGCGGTTCATGTTTGGCCCACAAGATCTTTATAGTAGTGGGATTGGTGGGAGTGGCGGCCACTATCCAATTCGTACATTTGTTTCCTTCAGGTCTGCCTCATTGTTAAGGTTTTATGGTGACCTCCTGATTTTTTTAAACATGTGAGCATTTGTTTTTTGAAAAACGTTAATTTCTAGAAAAAGGAAAATAAAACTTGAAACAGGAAGATTTTCTTAAATTTACAAACACTTTTTGAAAACAGGGCCATTTTTAAGGCGGAGAAATGAACATTTTTTGAATTTGTGAACAATTTTTTAAAATGGAAACTTGTTTTGAACATTAAAATCAATTTTCAAAAATGTCTTTTTAATCACGAATATTTTTTTGAATTTGTGAACATTTCAATAAAATGATTTTTATCAAATTTCTGTTATTTTATAAATGGAATTTATTTTAGATATCTAGAAGAAATTTCATTTTTTTTCAAAATGTGAACATTTTTTCAATTTTGAAGCAAATTTGGAACGAAAATAAAATTTTAAATTTCCAATTCTTTTTTAAAGTGGGAAGACATTTTGAAGTTCCAAGATTTAACAAAAATTAGTACAAAAAACTAAATTTTGGAAAATTTATAAAATTAATGTATGGGAAAAGGAAAAAAATAAATTGGAAGGGAAAAAATAAAAATAGAAAAAGAAGACAGAAAAATCAGAAATGGGCGTGCCCAATATTGGGTGACCGATGGGAAGCTCCAATTATATGCCGCTTTGTGCGATAAATAAGGTTCCCCAGCTGTGTGCGCAGGATATAAATGGGTGGCTTTTCTGTGCCTTAGTGTGTGCGGCCCACATACGAAATTCTGGACAAAACTTTTTTATTTTTTAACAGATGGACCATGAAAATTTAGTACCTCCTCGGATATAAGAAAAATATTTTCGATGGTGAACGGATGAAAAAATTGGAGAAACACACCTTGCTTTATTAGTAGGTAGGTATAGATATAGATATAGAAGTACTATTTTACTTCGTGAAATTTGTTGGTGTACTTGACGATAGATGTACGTATGTTTACACCTATTATGGAAAGGATAAAATTCTTTTTGTTTTCTGTAGTAGTATCAGGTTATTCTAGGAATTAATAGTTTAATATAATAAATGGTAACATTCAATGGCATTGATCACGATAATGAGGAATACATTAGTTTTCTTTTACTGGGGGGCTCTCCATATGGTAGAAATATATTACTATTAATTCATACTTTTCATTTGTAGTGTTTTTTAACACTTATCAAATGTGAGTGTTAACTGTTAAGTGACCTATTGCCCTATTAATTACCTACCATGATCAGAATTAATGGACGGCCAGTCATAGTTGGGACCATCTTAAAATCGTCATATATACTTTTTTACATGAGCTGGATTTTTGCCTTTTTGCGACCCTCCCTGACCCATATATAGGCCTCCCCTCTCGCTTCCGAGTTTTCCCGTAGAACCGCGATTGATTCGCACAGCAGTGTGGTAGACTGGTAATCCATACGTACGTGTCTATCTCTCCGTTGATCATGGCGGCCTTCGACGAGGGCGGCATCACCAACCCGCCTCTGGCAGACAGCTATCGCATGCTGCTCCAGAGAGACGAGCTCGGCGGCGGCTTTGTGCCTGCGCCGCGGGCGCTGGCGCGGGAGAGCCTGGCCATGATGGAACGCGACCTGCCAATGATCGACTTGAAGCGCCTGACGAGCGGTGATGCGAGGGAGAGGAACGTGTGCGTGGACGCCATGGCGACCGCGGCGTCGGAGTGGGGCTTCTTCCAGGTGACCAACCACGGCGTGGGCCGGGAGCTCCTGGAGGAGATGAGGCGGGAGCAGGCACGGCTATTTCACCAGCCGTTCCATACCAAGGAGAAGGCCGGACTCCTCAACGGCTCGTACCGGTGGGGCAACCCGACGGCCACATCGCTCCGCCAGCTCTCCTGGTCGGAGGCCTTCCACGTTCCGCTCGCTAGCATCTTGGAGGAAGACGACGACGAGCTTGCAGAGCTCAGGTCCTTGAGGTACGTATGTACGTAAGCATGAATGCATGCATGCAAGCCTGTCCGTCAGTTGTTTCTCAAAAAGAAGGTTATCCCTCAGTCTCTACATCAGAACAATGCATACGGCCATATTATTAATAAACAAAAGGTTCAACAAAGTCTTCATGTCTCAAAAAAGAAAAAATCCTCACAGAGAGCAAAAACACAAAGAACATGATAGCCACAACCGGCAGGCAAAAAGTACATAGAAAACTAAACACCTATCCTAATAATGACCGTCATCCAAACTGGTTGAAGATAGTTCGAGTTACCGTCTCCCACCGGATAGACCCAGTAACCATAAGCTCCCTGACATCCGTCGGACTGAGTAGCGACCACATACGAATCAGTGCAGTGGCCCAAAAAATAACCTGCAAGAAATGAATATTTGTTGTTCTGTTAAAAACTAAATTATTTCTACAATTTTATACTGCCCATAATAAAGTACATACTCCACGGATATGTCTTGCAGCCTGTCCGCTGATGAGCAATAGTTTTTTGTTATGTGAGCAGCAAAGTGATGCAGGAGGTGGCGGACGCCATGTCGCGGGTGGCGGACACAGTGGCCGGGACGCTGGCGAAAAACCTCGGGCACGAGTCGTCGACGTTCCCCGCAGCCGCAGGGTGCGACTGGACGACGTGTTTCTTGCGGCTGAACAGGTACCCGCCATGTCCGTTCGTGCCGCACACGTTCGGCATGGTGCCACACACGGACAGCGACTTCCTCACCGTCCTCTGCCAGGACCAGGTTGGAGGCCTGGAGCTCATGAGGGACTCCCACTGGGTCGCCGTGAAACCCCGCGCTGACGCTCTCATTGTCAACGTAGGTGATTTATTTCAGGTAAGGTTGCCTGTAATGAGAGTATTATGCATGTCAACTATCTAATTTTAATGAGGTGTCATAAAATTAAATGAAGAAAGAGATGGTTGAGTATTATACCGTGCATGGTAAAAAGGTAAACTTCTCTATGATACCAACATACTCCCTCCGTTCTTTAGTATGAATATAAGCTCTGTATGAAGTCAAACTATCTCTAATTTAACCAAACTTATAGGAAAAATTATCAACATTCACAATACCAAATCAATATCACTAGATTCATCATGAAATATAGTTTTGTATATGGATGTAGTGTCATACACTACTATCATACTAGTATATGGTACTCCTCACTACGACCGGCCTAAGAGTTAATTCGCTAGCATTTCGTGTACGTAGTGCGTACGCGTCATGAGGTCTTTTTTTGTTATTCGAAAGAGCTGAATGTATTTATTTTCTTTGCATTTAAAGCCATAATCACTCATGTAATAAGGTTGGCAATAATTAAGGTTAACTATTTTTTTTAGTCTCTCTTGGCAAAATGTCATATAAACAAACTAAGCTTGTTATTGTATTTGCTCTAAAGAGAAAATATACAACGCCGGAAAGAACATCACATACCAACTGTGATGTTTCTTTTTGTTCTGCTTAACTAATTATATATCTTTGGTTCTATGCTTTCAGGCATGGAGCAACAACAGGTACAAGAGCGTGGAGCACAGGGTGGTGGCCAACTCCAAGGCGGAGCGCTTCTCCGTCGCCTACTTCATGTGCCCGTCGTGGGACTCGCCCGTCGGCACATGCGCTGAGCCGTCGCCGTACAAGCCGTTTACGTTCGGGGAGTATAGGTGCAAGGTGCAGGATGATGTGACGCGAACGGGGAAGAAGATTGGTCTGCCCAACTTTCTCAAAGGATGTACTGTTGACAGCCTGACTGAATGACAGTATTGGACCGGATCTTCTTATCTGTGTGAGCTCAGTCTCACCGCAGAAGCGTGCGTCAGCAGTTTGGCATTGGAGATTTTTTTTTCTTTTTTATCCTTCCGATATACTCTTTCTGTTTCAAAATACAATGCATTCTTTTTGAAAGTCAAACATATCTATGTCTGTGTTTTTATACTTTAAGGTATTTCAGATTTGTTAATTTGCAGCTGAATGAAATTAATTCGTTTTCATTCATTTTTTTGTCCATCTGATCCTTGTGTCAAGATTCGTGCACTTCTTTTTCTTTTCCAGCTCTTGGAGTTCCAAACTTGGCCAAAGGCCTTACAACATTTTCCAATGAACTCCAGGCATTCATCCTCCAAAGTCTAAGCTACACCTGTTCAAACCTCGGGCCGGGCCGGCTTTGTAAAGCCCGAAGCAAAAATCCCAAGCCTGGGCCCGGCATAGCCCGGCCCGAAGCACATGAATAGTGCATTTTTCAAGTAAAATAATTATATTCAAGATATTAAAATAATATAATATAGCTATATTTTAACTAAATATACATTTTTTGCCACTTCAGGCTTTCAGACCGGGCTTCGGGCTGGAAAATGAAGCCCGGGCCCGGCCCGAATGTCGGGCTTCCGGGCTCGGGCCTACGAGCCGGGTTGCCCATGCACAGGCCTAGTGTAAGCTAACTAAAAGTACCATTACAACCCCAGGACGAAGGAGCAGACTTCTTTATCAGCTTTTCTTACAGGTACCCACTGAAGCGAACAAACACAGCTTCCAAAGCCATCCTACTGCTTGACCGATCCGAGGGGAGAAGAGTCATCTCCATGCGATGCAGATGAGCTCCCCATGACCTGTGTCCAATGCGAGGACTAATTGCCCAAGCAGCGTCGCCTGAGTGTCATCGCAGAGAACAACCCACTGATGAAGTGTAGGGAACGCGACACAAAACTCGCACGATCACTCGGACAGCCCTTCGGGAGGACCTCTCGAACTAAGATCTAAACTACGACCTCTCTACGGGGTTGCACACATATGGTGTCATCTACCCGGCAGGGCTTCGCCATCCAGAACTAGTTCCCGCCGGAACCCAGACAGCCTTTCGGTTCCACGAAGCTATTTCGGCGGGAGGGAGAAAGAATGCCTGATCATGCATGGCTTGTGTATGAGAGTTGGAGTGAGTGTGGAGAGCTCCTCTCCACCTCTATTTATAGGAACACCCAAGGGGTAGGGTGGCACATGAACATACCAAATGCCCATGAAAGGTGTCCTTCACAAGGGCATAAAGGGGAAGGCAAGTGGGGCTAGGGGGGATCCATGGAGCAGCCCCCCATGGACATCCACTCCCTTGCGCCCCCCCCCCCAAAAAAGGGTTCCCACCTTTCCATGTCATCCCTAGATCTTTTGGAGCAAAGCCCAAAAAAGTGGCTTTTAAAAAAGTAACAATAAAGTGTTTTTTCACTATTCATGATGATATTTTTCTGCGTCCGTTGAATCTGAAATTATTTCTGTGGGCCTAGAACATTTCGAGTACTCGCTAAAATAATTCTGGATGCATTCCGAAAAAATTTCAGACCAATGATTTTCATCAGCGAAAAGCAACGACAACGGTTTCGGCAGCTCCGGAACATTTCCGGGTTTTTTCCGAAAAAAACCAGAAGTTCCCAGAACAATTTTGGCACCCTCCAAGAATTTCCAGGCATGTGCCGAAATCAAATTGACTTAATGGTATACTGTAAAACAACTTTTCAGTTTTACCGAAACTCTTCCGGTGTTCTCCCTCCGGAACTTTTCCGTTGTTTTGAAACTTTTCCGATGACTTCCTCTCAGACTCCCTGTCTAGTATTTAACAGATATATGACCCTTAAGAGTGTGAGCCTATAGGTTCGGTGAAGTATAGACATGACCGGAACACTTTCCGATCAATGATCAATAGCGAAACCGTGGACACCCATATTGATCCCTATACCCACACAAATGAATATTCGAGTGAACCTGTAGTTGCCGTGTGATATTCCTGTTGCTTCGCAATATGTTACAAACGCCCGAGGTGAGACTTATCGGCATCCCTGTGAATCAACACTTGTCCACTATGTCAGTTACCTCGTTGCCGGTTTTGTTCTCTTATCTCATTTCCGCGTTCCGGCATCCCTGTGATCAAATCATGTTGTGTCTGGCCAAACAATGATGGATACCATAACACCCAGAGGGCCCTAAGAATATCTCTCCATTGTCAAAGGAGAAAATCTCAATCTTGAGCTATCTCGTTCCTAGTCATACTTTTTTGTGAACCTGAAAGCTTTCGTAATAGCCACCCAGTTACGGATGACGTTTAACAAACCCCAAAGTTCACGAAGTAAGTATGAAGGAAGTCAATATTGTCATGGTCTAAGAAATTATGTAAACATTAACTTCCTATGTGTTATAAAAACATTTACTTGTGACGAATGTATCTCATAGCATAACATCAATTTGGGTCGATTCAACACAAGTGTTCTTCTAACAATGTGCCCTCAAAATTGCCAGCATGGTCATGCCCATGATCAGGAAAACAGGATCATCATGCAATACTTGAGCTAGTCGCATGACTAGGAATACTTTTTACCGTTTATTGTACCACATGTGCATATGAGTTTCCCTCCGAGCCTCGTGGATATTGCAGACTCGAGAATCATTGCAGTTATAGCATGGAACATAAACATCCATTACAAACTTGGAGATACAAAATAAATATATTACTGCCTCTAGGGCATATCTCCTACAGACTCCCACTTGCACTAGAGTCATAATCTAGTTACATGGCTTCCCTAACACCAATGTCTATCCGGTGTTGCTCATGCTTTGCTCGTGGTAGAGGCTTTGTCATCGGGTCTGACACGTTCAGGTCCGTGTGAACTTTTCGTACTTTCACTAAAGCCGCTTCGACATGATATCGAATTAGTTCATATTTGTTTTCAATATGTCTTGTCTTATGGTGTGAAGATGGCTCCCTAGCCTGAGCCATGGCGCCACTATTATCACAATAGATCTCCATCGGGTCCAGCGCACTTGGAACCGCACCAAGGTCTTCAAGAAACTGCTTGATCCAGACCGCCTCCTTGGAGACTTCTGAAGTTGCAACATATTCCGCCTCCGTCCTAGAATCCGCCACAGTCTTTTGTTTGGAACTTTTTCAATCAACTGCGCCACCGTTCAATATGAAAACATAGCCTGATTGAGATTTGAAGTCATCTAGGTCAGTCTTGAAGCCTGCATCAGTGTAACCACTTACAATGAGCTCTTCATCACCTCCGTAAACAAGGAGTAAATCATTGGTCCTTTTGAGGTACTTAAGAATATTTTTGACTGCGGCCCAATGTTCCAATCATGGATCACTTTGGTACTGGCTGCTAACATTTAGCGCATAGGAAACATCCGGTCTTGTACATACCATGGCATACATAATAGAACCAACTGCCGAAGCATATGGAACATCATTCGTTTGTACTCGCTCATCGAGAGTCCAAGGACACTGATTCCTGCAAAGCACTGTGCCAAGTGACATGGGGAGTAGGCCTTGTTGGAGTTCTCCATATTGAACCTTTTCAACACCTTGTCGATGTTCTTGCTTTGGCTAAGCGCTATCAGGTGTTTTGATCTATCTCTATAGATTCGGATGCCCAATACATGTGCCTCTTCGCCAAAGTATTTCATTGGAAAACTGTTCTTCAATTAGTATTTTTATTTTTCTAAGAAAATTCACGTCATTTCTAATCAACAATATGTCATCTGCATACAAGATTAGAAATGCTTTTGCGCTCTCACTAACCTTCTTGTAAACACCAGATTCTTCATCATTCCTGATGAAGCCAAACTGTTTGACCACTTCATCGAAATGAATGTTCCAGCACCTTGATGCTCGCTTCAGACCATAATGGCCTTCTGAAGTTTGCATACCTTTCCAGCATCCTCATGAACGACAAAACCTTTCCAGCAAAGCCGTTTTGACGTCCATCCTCCATATTTTATAATTGAAATAAGCAGCAATTGCTAGTAATATCCAAACAGACTTAAGCATAGCTATGGGGTGAGAAAGTCTCGTCGTAGTCCAATCCTGGAACTTGCGTGAACCCTTTCGCGACAAGTCTAGCTTCATGGATAGTATTGTTACCATCCGCTTCTGTCTTTCTTTTCAAAATTCATTTACAACCAATGGGCTTTACGCCTTCTGGAAGTTTACCAAGTTCCAAACTTGATTTTTGTACATTGATTCCATTTCGGATTTCATGGCTTTGTGCCATTCCCTTGAGCTGGGCCACCATCGCTTCCTTGTAGTGCGCAGGTTCATTGTCTTCAAGGATGAAGATTTCTTTATGAAACCACTCAGGTGGTTGGATAGCTCTACCTGATTTGCGTGGTTCAGTTACAACATTGTCTGGAGTTTCTACATCACATGCGACAACTTCCGGCTTGGTTGTAGGGATAATTTGTGGAATTACTTACAGTTCCTTAGCAATATCAATGGTTGTAGAAGATTCACTAACCTCATTAAGTTGTATTGTCCTCCCACTTAATTCTTCAGCGAGAAACTCTTTCTCTAGAAATTATCCATTTCTGGCAACAAACACTTTGTTATCAGACGGGTGGTAGAAAGAATACCCAATTGCGTCCTTGGGATAACCTACAAAGTAACATTTGTCTGATCTGGGTTCAAGTTTGGTAGGTTGTAAACGTTTCACGTATACCTCACAACCCGAAATCCTGAGATGTGACAAACTGCGTTTCTTCCCGTGCCATAACTCGTATGGTGTCATCTCAACAGACTTAGATGGCGCTCTGTTTAATGTGTGAGCGGCAGTTTCTAGTGCGTGATCCCAAAAGGATATCCGTGGATCTCTAAGAGACATCATCGACCTTACCATGTATAACATGCCGTTATGGACGATGTGCAACCATGAGTCAAATTCTCCTCAAGACACACTAGCCACGGCAACCACCAGCTCCTTGTCCAGCGGCGGCGACTAATATGGCGGGCATGGTAGACCCAACACATCCCATGGTGCCGGGGATCGTGGATACAAGGGAGGAAGACCCCTCATCCGGGTGAAGGAGGAGCTGGAGGACACTGTCACCGTCGTCCCAGCTGGCACCTCGTCCGGGTAAACACGTCGTCCACCGACGTGACCGAAGCCATGGAGGACTCTGCCTCCACCGACATGATTGCTGATACATCTCCAACGTATCTATAATTTTTGATTGTTCCATGCTATTATATTACCTACCTTGGATGTTTTATATGCTATTTTATATGATTTTTGGGACTAACCTATTAACCTAGAGTCCAGTGTCAGTTTCTGTTTTTTCCTTGTTTTTGAGTTTCGCATGAAAGGAATATCAAACGGAGTCCAATTGACTTGAAACTTTATGATGATTTTTTATGGACCAAAAGAAGCCCACGGAGTACCGGAGATGCACCAGAGGAGTCCCGATGCCACCAAAAGGGTGGGGGCGCCCCCCCCCTAGGGCGCGCCCCTCGACTGTTGAGGCATATCTCTCTCGATGTGGTTTTGGTGATTGATGACAACGTGTTTGCGGACTGATCATGTGCCTTGAGCGTTTCAGAGATTCATCCTTGGCATGAGACAATTTCCTCCCCTCGGAGTGCCATTCAAGACGGTGTAGCTCTCTCGTTTCTCTTTCGGTGGTCTAGTTGCGTAGAGGGCACCGTACTATCAAGAGGGGGTCCGCTGTGGTATTGCTTGGGTGGAATCAACTCGTTCACTTCCGCTTCTCACCCTCAGAGCTCTTTCGCTTCGATGGAGAGATCTTTTCTCTCTTGTGTGTCTTGTCTGGGTCCCAGCGGTAGTACCGCTGAGGGGTCACAAGCGGCAGTACCGCTCCGCAGCGGTAGTACCGCCGTGACTCCGTAGCTGTACTACCGCTAGCCTGTCTGGCTCCTACCGCCTCGGCTCGAGGGCTCTTTTTCTCGTGTCGGGTTTTGCGGCACTAGTTGCTGCAGTAGAGGCGGTAGTAGCGCTTCGCAGCAGTAGTACCGCCCTTACCACCGCGGTAGTACCACTCTGGGTCCAGGTCCCTGCTTCTATCCTCTGCGCGACAGTACCGCTAGTTGGAGCGGCAGTACCGCTGGCTCAGCGGTAGTACCGCCCCCCGAAGCGGTACTACCGCCCTCTGCGGGGCTGTTTTGTGGGGAAACAGTTGGATTGTTGCCCCCACTATAAAAGGGGGTCCCCTTCTTCCCCGTTGACCTACGTCTTCCCTCTCAAGCTCCATTAATGCTCCAAGCTCCATTTTCGCCCGATCTATCTCTCTAGCCAATCAAACTTGTTGATTTGCTCGGGAGTGGTTGAGAAGGCCCCGATCTACACTTCCACCAAGAGATTTTCGATTCCCCCACCTATCCCTAGCGGATCTTGTTACTCTTGGGTGTTTGAGCACCCTAGACGGGTGAGGTCACCACGGAGCCATAGTCCATTGTGGTGAAGCTTCGTGGTATTGTTGGGAGCCTCCAATTAAGTTGTGGAGATTGCCCCAATCTTGTTTGTAAAGGTCCGGTCGCCACCTTCAAGGGCACCAATAGTGGAATCACGGCATCTCGCATTGTGTGAGGGCGTGAGGAGAATACGGTGGCCCTAGTGGCTTCTTGGGGAGCATTGTGCCTCCACACCGCTCTAACGGAGACGTACTTCCCCTCAAAATGAAGGAACTTCGTTAACACATCCTCGTCTTCACCGGATCCACTCTTGGTTATCTCTTACCTTTACTTGTGCAAGCTCTTTAGTGTTACTTCTCTTGCTTGCTTGTTTGGTTGTTGTTATTGCATCATATAGGTTGCTCACCTAGTTGCACATCTAGACAACCTACTTTGATGCAAAGTTTAATTTATTAAAGAAAAGTTAAAAATTGTTAGTTGCCTATTCACCCCCCCTCTAGTCAACCATATCGATCCTTTCAATTGGTATCAGAGCCTCGTCTCATTATTAAGGACCTTACCGTCCGAAGAGTATGGTTGATACCATAGACGGTGTGGAGGAACACTCTGGTGTGAATCCGATCTCGTCTACGGGCGATGGGGGAACCTTGGTCTCTCATGAGGAGTTCAATGTGGCCTTGGAGACATTGAAAACCTCCATGACGACCGAGGTTGAAAGCATGTTTACTAAATTCCTTGAAGGGCTTAAACTATCCACCGCACCGTTGAAAGTGGGTAATCCCACCGACAAGGTGACGGATGCTACCTCCGATAAGGGGGAAGCTAGTAGCGAAAAGGCTCCTTCCTCTAGTGGTAAGAATGGCACCGACATCTTTGCTCATGTGGAACCACCACTTGTTTATGGTGGACCGGTTCCTTCCACTCATTTGAATCATGCCGGTCCTCCCCCTAAAATTGTGAAAAATGAGGACTTTGATTCTTGTGTTTACCACTTTAAATGTCATTTAAATCATGTGAACACTAATCTTTGGAGAATCATTGAAGAAGGTTTCTATCCGCATGATCCAAGCAACTTCACTCCTCGAGAAGCCGCGGATAATCAATTCAATGAGAATGCCCTCTTCATCATTCAAGATGCAATTCCACCCGAAGATCTACCTCATCTTTGGCCCTTCACCTTGGCCAAAGACGCATGGCTTTGTGTTGTCTCACTCTACCGGGGAAGCGCAAGCATTCAACGCTCCAACTATGAAGTGGTGCAAGAGGCCGATGAGTTTGCAATGAAAGAAGATGAAGAACCTCGTGAGCTTTATTGGAGAGTAACCAAACTCGCGGTCTCACTCCGAGATCACGGGAGCAAGGACACGGATGACAATTGGCTCAAGCGCAAATTCCTCAAGGTAATGATGCCCTACCACAAGGCCATGCCCTCCGTCATTCGTCAAAGGCTGAACTTCCACACTTTGACCTCAAGTGAAGTGTTGGATGAGTTTGTGGCCATGAACATTTTGGACAAGACCGCCGATAATGCAGTGCTTCGTTCTCAAAGGGCAAAGAAGCCCAACCTTGCATTGGAGGCCAAGCTATGCGTTGAAGAAGAAGAAGAAGAGGAAGAAGAGGAGAGCAACCCCGAAGATACAAAGTATGCATATCATGAACACATGGCACTTGCTTCAAGGCAATTTGGAGCAAGAAAAACTCAAGGCCAAACTTTAACAAAAACAACTCAAGTGGCACGAAGAGCAAGCAATGTGTAAGGACTTGCTACAATTGTGGCAATGTGAGTCATTTTGTTGTGGAGTGCCCGTATGAGAAGAGGGAAGACAATGGTGGCAAGCTCATCCGAAAGGACAAGGCCAAGTCGTTCCCCAACAAGAACAACTTCACCAAGAAGACTCCCCCCAAGGCATTGGTGGTACAAGAAGAGTACAATGAGGATGATGATGATGATGAAGATGGTGAGTCGGTTGCCATGGCCTCTCTTGCCATTGCGACGACTCCACGGGTGTCTCTCTTCAACTCACCCAATGAGAGCATCACCGCCAAGTGCCTCATGGCTAAAACCACCAACAAGGTAACCTCCAACATCAAAACTACCATCATTAATCATCCTTATTCGAAGGATAGCATTGATGAACATGAGGGAGCTAATGTGGAGGTGAATGAGTTTGATGCCTTTATGGGTAAACTTAAGGGTAAATCCAAGAAGCACTTTGTTGCTCTCTTGGAACAACTTGGTGAAGCCAATGACATGATCGAGGCTCACGAAGATACCATCTCTAAGATGGAAGGGCATAGTCGTGACTATGCCGATGAGATCTCGGATCTTTCCAATGCTCTTGAGGAAGAGCGTGGTCTTCATTTGGCTCTTGAGGAGTCACACAACGTTGATCATGCTAAGTTAAAGAAAGATTTTCATCATGCTCTCATTGTGTCTCGTGTGCTAAAATCCGAGAAGGCCGAACTTGAGGTTGATCTTGCTAGACTCAAAGAGGAGTTTGATCTACTTGACAAGGCTCACAAGGTCTTGAAGGGTGATCATGCTAGCCTCAAAGAGTCTCATGATCAACTTCAAGTAAAGCTAACCAAGGAAAAAGCCACGTTTCCTCGTATGATGTTAATTGATAATGCAAATGCTACTAACCCGTGTTGTGAGCATGTGCATCTTGTTGAGGAGAACGCTAAGCTAAAGGTGCAACTTGAGAAAGGTCTTGCGTCTTGCATACAAGGCAAGAAGAACCTCAACGACCTCTTGACCAACCAAAAGGGAGTTGTGGCCAAGGAAGGGATTGGGTACGTGCCCGAGTCCAAGAACAAGAAGAAGAATGACAAGACCAAACGACCTCCTCCTCTCATGCAAACCTTTGTGAAGGAGGGAGAGAGTGCTTCCAAGGAGAAGAAGAACAATGCGAAGGGTGGCTGTGTCAAAAAGGGCAATGCCACTCCTCCCATCAAAGCCGGCGACTTTAATCCTTCTTATGTGTTATGTCGGGCTAGTGATGGGCATGTCTATGCCAAATTTGTTGGTTCCCCTCATGAGTACATTGAATGGTCTATTTGGGTTCCAAAGACCCTTGTTACTAACATCAAAGGACCCATTACAAAATGGGTACCTAAAACCAAGCATTGATCTCTTGTAGGTGTTTGCTTCCGGTGGGGGATCATGGTTTCTCGATAGCGGAGCCACAAATCATATGACCGGAAGCAAGGACTTGGTGGTGGACGTGCACAAGATTCCATCTATGCCCACCAATGTTGAGTGGGGTGACGCCTCATCTTCTAAGGTATTGGGACTTGGCAAGGTAGTCATTTCTCATGATCTCACGATCGAGAAGGTCATGCTTGTTGAGTCCCTTGCATACAATTTACTTTCCGTTCGTCAACTTGCAATCATGGGCTTTGCCACTTTCTTTGATATCGATACTGTGGCCCTCTTGTGGAGCAAGACTCTTAAAGTAGCCTTTGTTGGGCATGTCGAGAATGGTCTATATGTGATTAACTTTTCGGAGCAACCCACTAAGACCGCGACATTCCTAATGGCTAAAGTTGATGTGGGATGGCTTTGGCATCGCCGGTTAGCCCATGTCAATATGAGATCTTTGCAAAGTCTTCTCAAGGGGGACCATGTCCATGGACTAACGAATGTTAGTTTTGCTAAAGATCGTGCTTGCAGTGCTTGTATCGAAGGAAAGCTACATCAGAAGGCTCACCCTCCCACAACTATCATTTACTCAAAGAGGCCTTTGGATCTCCTTCACTTGAGTCTCTTTGGGCCTCCATCCTTCGATAGTCTTGGGGGTAGGAAGTATTGCTTGGTGATTGTGGATGACTACTCAAGATACACTTGGGTGTATTTCTTCAAGAGGAAGAGCGAGACCCAACAAACTGTCATTGACTTTGCAAATGAAGCACAACGACAACATAATGCAAAGATCTTGACAATAAGAAGTGACAACAGCACCGAGTTCAAGAACTACACCTTGGATGAGTTTCTTAGTGATGAGGGGATCAAGCATCAATATTCCGCACCTTACACCCCTCAACAAAACAGGGTTGCGGAGAGGAAGAACCGGGCGTTGATGGATGCGGCAAGGACCATGACGGCGGAGTTCAAGTCTCCATACAACTTTTGGGCCGAAGCCATCAACACCGCGTGTCATGCATCCAATTGGCTCTACCTCTGCAAGGGCTTGAACAAGACTCCATATGAGATACTCACCGATAACAAGCCCAACCTCAAGTACTTTCGGGTGTAAGTGTTTCATTCTCAAGAAAGGTGTTCGGTTGTCTAAATTTGAAGCTAGAGCTTATGAGGGCATATTTGTTGGCTATGCTACAAACTCTCATGCTTATCGTGTCCTCAATAAATCTATGGGACTTATTGAGGAGACGTGTAACGTGGAGTTTGATGAAAATAACGGCTCCCAAGTGGAGCAAAGTGGCACTTGTGATGTAGGTGATGAAATTCCTCCTCAAGCCATAAGAAGAATGGGTGTTGGCTTTATCCTACCCATTGAGGAACCCCTTGTGGCCGAAGGAGAAGGACAATGCTCCACTCAAGTGGAGCCATCACCAACCCAAGGCCCACATGCTTCCGAAGAACAACATGAAGGCCCTCATCCTCAAGAACAAGACCAAGGGCAAGATCATGCTCAAGACGGTGTTGACACACCAAGTAATGCCCAAGGTCAAGTTCTCTCCTCTGAGCAAGTTCAAGAACAAGAACAAGCTCAAGATGATGCTCAAGATGATCAAGTGACCACTTTTCTCGTCTCACCCCCGAGGAGGAGTTGGAGCGTCGTGCCGCCAAGATTGCTTCCAAGCTCTCCACTAAGGATCATCTCATGACGAATGTGCTTGAAGCTTAAGAAAGGGGGTAAGCACTCGTAGACAATTAGCAAACTATTGTGAGCATCACACGTTTGTCTCTTGTGTCGAACCCCACAAGGTCTATGAGGCGCTCGAAGATCCGGATTGGCTCAATGCCATGCATGAAGAACTCAACAACTTCGAGCGCAATAAAGTGTGGATATTGGTGCCAAGACCGATGGGGAACCACAATGTCAATGGAACCAAGTGGATATTTAAGAACAAGCAAGATGCCCATGGGATTATCATTCGCAACAAGGCTCGTTTGGTAGCAAAAGGCTACTCCCAAGTCGAGGGTATCGACTACGGTGAAACCTTTGCTCCCGTTGCTCGTCTTGAATCCATTCGCATGTTGATTGCATATGCTTCTCATCATAACTTTAAGTTACAACAAATGGATGTGAAGAGTGCTTTTCTTAATGGTCCTATTAATGAATTGGTTTATGTCAAGCAACCCCCCGGGTTCGAGGATCCCTACTTTCCCGATCATGTGTATCAACTCTATAAGGCACTCTATGGCCTTAAACAAGCCCCACGTGCATGGTATGACCACCTTACCGAGTTGTTACAAGACCGTGGTTTTGAAGTTGGGCTAATCGACCCCACTCTTTTTACTAAGAAGGTCAAAGGGGAGTTGTTTGTGTGCCAATTATATGTTGATGATATTATCTTTGGTTCCCCTAACAAAGCTTTCAATGAGGAATTTGCCGATCTCATGACCTCAAAGTTCAAGATGTCTTACATGGGAGAGTTGAAGTTCTTTTTAGGGTTCGAAGTGAAGCAAAGGAGATAAGGAACCTTCATCAACCAAGCCAAATACACTCAAGACATGCTCAAGAGATTCAAGCTAAGTGACGTCAAGCCGGCTTCCACTCCAATGCCCACCAAGTGCCAACCTGACATAGATCCCAATGGTAAAGTGGTGGATCAAAAGGTATATCGCTCCATGATTGGATCCTTGCTTTACCTTTGTGCATCTAGACCGGATATCATGTTGAGTGTGGGAATTTATGCATGGTTTCAAGCCGCACCTAAGGAAAGTCACTATGTGGCGGTCAAACGAATCTTTCGTTATTTGGCTCATACCCCAAACTTTGGCTTATGGTACCCAAGAGGATCAAACTTCAAGCTTGTAGGGTATTCGGATTCCGATTGGGTGGGAGACAAAGTGGATAGGAAGTCCACTTCCGGAGGGTGCCAATTCCTTTGTTGCTCTTTGGTAAGTTGGTTTTCCAAAAAGAAAAGTTTTGTGTCTCTCTCGTCCACCGAAGCGGAGTATGTAGCGGCCGGTAGTTGTTATGCACAACTCCTATGGATGAGGCAAACTTTAAAGGATTACGGTGTCACTTGTGACAAAGTGCCTCTTTGGTGTGACAATGAAAGTGCCATCAAGATCTCTCTCAACCCGGTGCAACACTTCAAGACGAAGCATATTGAGATTCGGTATCACTTCATCCGGGATCACATTAGGCGAGGAGAGATCGAGCTCAACTATGTCAACACTCATGATAACCTTGCAAATATTTTCACGAAGCCCTTGGATAAAGCAAGATTTCGCGAGTTAAGGCATGAGCTAAATATCATTGATTCGAGCAATGTGACTTGAACCCTTGCACACCCCACCATGCTCAATTTGTTGTCTAGTTTAGATGTAGGCATGAACATAGGGGGGGTGTTGTTCTCTCAATGAACTCTCCCTCCCCCATTATGCATAAATTGATCAAGTCTTTCACATTAGCCACTGTCGATGGTACTTGTGGTTCAAAGACGAGTTTTGGTCATGGGCCCAAGGTTAAAATCTTCACGGCGCCATACCTCTTGACTCAAACATAGGTGGCCTCGGCCACCGCCCTCTCTTGAAGAGGTGTGTCTTGGCCTTTTGCTGGTGTGCTCTCTCTTCTTCTTGCCATTTTGTTTTTCTTTCGTGCTTTGCCGTGTAGTTTAGTTGCTGTGGCGTGCTGGGCGGTACTACCGCTGGTGGTGCGCGGTACTACCGCTTATAAGCGGTACTACCGCCCCCAGCGCGGTACTACCGCTGAGGGATGGGACCAGGGGGTTATATCGGGGCAGGGGGAGGTTTCTTCTCCCCCATACCCATTCGCTTCGCCCCCTTGTTCCTCTTCCTCTCCAACCTCGCCTCGCCGCGGGAAGGCTCCAGCGGATCTTCGTCTCCGGGGCGTTCCTCTCCATTTCCTTCGGTGGAGTCGATCCCCACCTTGTTCTCTTGCCATGGATGCTGGTATTGCCCCCGTTCCTTCTCTCCTTTTGTCTCGTTTTCAGATCTTGCGTCTTAGGGGCATTGGTGGTTGCATCTCTAGATTTTTGGCTAAATCTAGGCTTGAGTAGGTTGGAGAAGGCAACTGGACTATCTAGATTAGAGTTTGGTAGGAATATTTTTGAATTTGGCAGGCCGGTAGTGCCGGATCTGACCACGGTAGTAGGGAACTGCTGTTTCCCCGCCTCGAGCGGTACTACCGCTCTCTTTGGAGCGGTACTACCGCGTGCATGTCGCGGTACTAGCGCTGCCAGCCAAGTTCCATCATGTTCCTGTCATACCTTGATCCTTTTGTTGAGTTTGTTGGCTTATGCTCGTTCTTTTTGGTTGTTTTGTGTGTTCTTGTGTTTGGTTCCAGGTGATGAACATCCTGTAAGTGCATCTAGTGCCCCTTAGTGATTTTGGTGTATTGAAGACTTATAGGTTAAGGGGCTAATGCGTGTGTGAGTGTACACAGGTCTATAAGTCTATGAGGAGTTTGATATTTACAGAGAAATTCGACCCCTAAAAATGAAGTTCTTCGACTGAAGACTTTGGTACTCTGAAGACTTTGAAAGTGAAGAAATTGGTGTGACCTTGAAGACTTGGTATTCTTTCGAGGAACATGAAGCGTGGAGACTTTTGTTTTCGTAGTTTCATTTTCTCTTTCTTGAGTCATAGGAAACACCGTACTGTTAAAGGGGGTCGAGGAAATACTAAGGAAAATTTTCCATGTGATGCTCAACTCAAAATCCTACACCTACTAATTCCTTCGAGTGAAGCCATTGGAAATATCATATAGTTCAGTCAATTTCTTCAGTGACAGAGACGAAGTTCTTCTGGTCTCTGAGGAATTTGTCCTGACTAAGGAGTGAGGAATTCGCCAGTGCGGATTGCCTACACAGTGAGGAACATGATAGCCCTGAGGATTTTGCTACTCAAAATTCCGACCGTTGATGTGCTATGCGCCAGCTGTTCCAAAATATCTATCCACCTAACGGTCATATCATTGAAGGGCATTTATGTTTTATCATGTCGGGCTGCTCCCTAGGCTATAAATAGCCGCCCCCTACAACCACTAGCTGGTTGGCTGCTCCGAGAGAAACTGACACTTGTCATTTGAGAGTAACCCATCCTCTGAGGACTTTGAGCGAAAATCATCAAGTGAGGAAAAACCAAAAACCCAAAACCCAAACACCTACAAACCCCAAGTGATTGAGCATCACTGAAGAGATTGATCCTGAGTGGATCCGACGCTTGTTACCTTTGAAGACTGTGCTTCTTCCAGATGGTTAGGCGTCATGGTCTAGAGCATCCAAGAGGAATTGTGGATCGCCGAGTGACCGAGTTTGTGAAGGTTTGGAAGTCGCCTGAAGACTTACCACGAGTGATTGGACGAGGTCTGTGTGACCTTAGTTCAAGGAGAATACGGTGAGGACTGGGTGTCCTGAGCTGCGTGTTCAGGACTGGGTGTCCGGGACTGTGTGTCCTCGAGTTTAAATACTCAGCCGCTCCAACCAGACGTACAACTAAGACAGCAGTTGGAACTGGTCTACCAAATCATTGTCTTCACCAAGCTTACTGGTTCTATTCCCTCAACTCTTCCATTTCCTCATAACTGTGTTGTGTGTTTGTTCATATCTGTGTTTGAAGACTTTGACTGAAGACTTTCTCAATTTCCTCAGTTCAATTTCTTCAGTCTGTTTGTCTTCATCCTGTGTTATCCTGTGATTACGCTTCCTATACTCTGTGCCTGTCTTCATTTCATCATGATGACTATGCTTGTATTCTGTTATGTTTACTTTTGAGTACTTATTCCGCTGCTAGTACTTCTTCGCTAAGGAACTTTCCTCACCGGCAAATTCCTTAGTGAAGAATTTCATAAAAATCGCCTATTCACCCCCCTCTAGTCGATATAACGCACTTTCAATTGGTATCAGAGCAAGGTACTCCATTGTTCTGTGTGATTTTGGTTTAACTGCCTGGAGTTTTAGTTATGTCGACCGCAGGTATGACGAAGGTGACATGCCCCATCTTTGACGGTCACGAGTATCCCAAGTGGAAGGCCATGATGAAGAAACGCCTCATGGCGATGAACAGCGAGTTGTGGACCGTCACTGAGATTGGCCTGACTGATCTGTGCAAGATGGCGGATGCTGATGACATTCGCAAGTATACTCTTCTCAACCTCACGGCAAAGGATGTCATCTGCTCCAGTCTGTCACAAAATCAGTTCAGGAATATCATGCATCTCGATCATGCGAAGCTCATCTGGGACCGTCTCTGTGAGGTCTATGAAGGTCATCGAACCTGTCATGATCCTTGGTTTGAGGACTTCAAGGAATCTCTCAAAACGATGACATTCGAACCAGAATCATCATCTTCTACATCATGCCTTATGGCAAAAGATGCTAAGGTAACTGAATGCTACCTATCCGAGTCCAGTGATGATGAATCTGGTGATGAATTTGGACCTAGCTATGTCAAACTTGCTTCCCTTGCTACTAAACAACAAAGAGCTTTGGAAAAAGCTCACTATATGCTAAACAAGAGCGATGATATGTTGGGTGAGGAAATGGATCACTCAAAAGCTTTGGCAGAAAGTCTTCAGAGACTTCATACTAAGTATGACACCCTTCAAGATCAACATAACACTCTCTTATCGGATCATGAGAAGCTTTCTTATGAATTTCTTCAAAGAAAGCAAGATCTTGAAAAGCTAAGAGTGAGTTATGAAGATCTTCAGAAGGAGCACGATTCATTACTTGCTCAACAAATCAGCGCTTCTTAGGAAGAATTTGTTTCTCCATGCTTGAAGTGCATTGAACGTGAATCTGCTAATTCTTCACCTGAATGTTCAAATGCTGCTAATGTTTCAAATTCTTCACATGCCTCTGCTATCACTAATTCCTCATCTGAGGACATTGCTATTATCACTGACGATGCAGGGCTGAAGGAATTGTACACGACAGGCATGTACAAAAGCCTCAAAGGGCATCAGGCTCTTTGTGATGTGCTTAAAAAGCAGATCCTCAACAGGAACCCTAGGAAAGAGGGTATCACCTTTGAGAGGAAACTCAATGCTGATGGTACATATTGGAAGCCTGAGCAGTACCCCAAAACTACATGGGTTGCTGCAAAGGGACCTCCAGTTGATCCATCTAACTTGTCTGGATTTGCATGTGAATCTCCTCATTCTGATGATGAGTCAATTGACTCCAACTATAAACTGTTCAAAAATCAGAATGGTGAAGTATTTGCTAGATATGTTGGCACTAACTGCAGGAACGGCTCCCCTATAAAGAAAATCTGGGTTCCCAAAAGATGCCTTGAAAATCTTCAGGTGAATGTCATCATGACGCCACCTGTGAAGAATAGGAACCCCAGATCAAATTCCTCATATGGATCAAAGTCATCATATGAACATCATCGTGCTAACCCGTCTGTTTCGCAGGGGAGATCTAAGGATTATGGATATGTGCATTATTCTTCAAATCATTATGTCCATAAGTCCTCGAAGAATTTCTCTGCATACTCTTATGCTTACTCTAACCCCTCTTATGTGAAACGAAATGGACTGGCTTCTATGCCATCCTTCTCGTATGGAGCTCGCAGAATGATGAACTCTTTGCCACCCCTTCAGATGTGGGTGGTGAAGAAAAAGAACTAATCTCTTCTGCAGGGTCAGGTCTCCAGACGCATGTAATCGTCTGAAGAATTTGCTGGAGACCTGAGCATGCCTGATAGGACGCAGGCTAATCATGAAGAAATGAACTTTCATTTCTCACGTCCTCATATTGCTTTATCAGTTCTTTTATTTGATGAAATTGATCTGATGAATTTATGTCATATTCTTCACTGATGAAGTATATGAGTTTGTAAGCTGCACTAATTCGTCTGCAGGATGATCAACCCAAAGCCACTGAGTGGGTCCTCGATAGTGGATGTACAAACCACATTACTGGTGACAAGAATCTATTGATGGATGCTCCATTATCTCCGTCGCATCTGAAGCATATCATCTTTGCTGACAAAGACAAAAGTCAGGTATTGGGTCTAGGTAAGGTTGCGATTACAAAGGATCGACACATGGACAAAGTCATGCTTGTTGAGTCCTTAGGATACAACCTTATGTCTGTCTCAATGCTTTGTGATCTTGATATGGTTGTTGTCTTTAGCAAGTACCGTTGTGTTGTGGTTATGGAAGCTGACAATTCCAAAGTCTTCGAAGGCTTTAGGAGAGGAGACCTGTATATTGTTGATTTCTCTACAGGACCACAACCAGCCGTGTGCTTACTTGCAAAAGCTTCAGAAGGCTGGCTCTGGCATCGACGACTTGGTCATGCAGGCATGATGAATTTGCACACGCTTGCGAAGAAGAAGCATGTCATTGGCATCGAGAATGTCAAATTCCTCAAGGATCACCTATGCGGAGCCTGTGAAGCTGGGAAGATGACCAAGGCCAAGCATCCAGCAAAGACTATCATGACCACCACTCGCCCGTTTGAATTGCTTCACATGGATCTCTTTGGTCCTAATCATTATTCTGCTATTTCAAATGAAGCATCTCAATATGGCTTTGTTATTTTTGATGATTATTCTCGCTACACATGGGTACACCTTGTTACTTACAAACATGAAGTGCAGGAAGTCTTCAAACGATTTTCCTCGAGGGCTTCAACCAACTTTGGTGTGAAGATCAAGCACATCAGAAGTGACAATGGCACTGAGTTCAAGAATTCTGGTCTCGATGAACTTGGTATTACTCATGAGTTATCTGCTCCTTACACTCCTCAGCAGAATGGCGTCGTGGAGCGCAAGAACGGGACTCTTGCTGAGATGGCTCGCACTATGCTTGATGAATACAAAACGCCTCGTCGTTTCTGGACTGAGGCAATTGATACTGCGTGCCACATCATCAACAGAGTATATCTTCACAAATTCTTCAAAAAGACTGCCTATGAACTCCTCACTGATAAGAAACCCAATGTAAGTTATTTCAAAGTCTTCGGTGCTAAATGTTGGATTAGAGATCCTCATCACAACTCAAAATTTGCACCGAAAGCACATGAAGGTTTTATGCTTGGTTACGGAAAGGACTCGCACACCTACAGAGTCTTCAACGACGTTCTTCACAAAGTTGTTGAAACTGTAGATGTGTGGTTCGATGAAACTAATGGATCGCAAAGAGAGCACATACCTACTGTGATAGATGAACCAGCACCTGAGGAAACTATCAAGTTCAAGGCTACTGAGGATGTCATTCCTACTGAAGAATCTGCTGAAGAATTCATTCCAGAACATGAAGAACGCCGAGCTAATGCACCCGAAGAAAATGCTGAAGAAAATGGTGCTGAAGAAAACGCTGATCAAACTCTTCAATGACAACCAGCTCATCCTCGCATTGCAAAAGAAGTGCAAGTTGAAAAGATCATCAATGACATCAAAGCGCCAGGTCCTCTCACACGCTCAAAAGCTTCACATTTGTCTAACTTTTGTGGGTAGTATGATTTTGTCTCTATTACAGAGCCCACTAAGGTAGATGAAGCATTTCTGGAGCCTGAGTGGATTCAGGCCATGCAAGAAGAATTACATCAGTTCGAGCTCAACAATGTCTGGGAATTGGTCAAACGTCCAGATCCTCGCAAGCACAATATCATCGGCACAAAGTGGATCTACCGCAACAAGCAAGGTGAAAATGGCCTTGTGGTGAGGAATAAGGCACAACTTGTAGCTCAAGGCTACACACAGGTTGAAGGAATTGATTTCGATGAAACTTTTGCACCTGTTGCTAGACTTGAGGCTATTCGCATATTACTTGCTTATGCTAACCATCATGATATCACTTTATATCAAATGAATGCGAAAAGTGCATTCCTCAATGGTAAGCTTGAGGAAGAAGTATATGTTGCTCAACCCCCATGTTTTGAAGATCCAAAGAATCCTGACAAAGTCTTCAGACTCAACAAGGCCCTCTATGGCCTCAAGCAGGCCCCACGGGCTTGGTATGATACCTTGAAGGAACTCTTCATGAAGAAAGGCTTCAAACCCGGTTCACTTGACCCTAATCTTTTCACTAAATCTTATGATGGTGAATTTTTTGTGTGCCAAGTATATGTTGATGATATTATCTTTGGCTGTACTGACCAACGTTATAGTGATGAATTTGCCTATATGATGAGTGAAGAATATCAAATGTCTAGGATGGGAGAGTTGAAATTCTTCTTAGGTCTTCAAATTCGTCAACAACACAATAGCATATTCATCTCTCAGGAGAAATACCTCAAGGATGTACTGAGGAAATTCGGCATGCAAGATTGCAAAGGCGTCAAAATTCCTATGCCCACAAATGGCCATCTGTGAACTGATGAAAATGGTATTGACTTCGATCATAAGGTATACCGCTCCATGATAGGTTCCTTATTGTACTTATGTGCATCTAGGCCAGATATAATGCTTAGTGTTTGCATGTGTGCCCGATTTCAAGCTACACCGAAGGAATCACACCATAAGGCTGTGAAGCATATTCTTCGATATCTAGCTCACACACCAACACTTGGATTATGGTACCCCAAGGGCTCGGCTTTTGATCTTGTTGGATATTCTGACTCTGACTATGCTGGTGATCGTGTGGATCGCAAGTCAACATCTGGTACATGTCATTTCCTCGGACGATCTTTGGTCTATTGGTCCTCAAGGAAACAGAACTGCGTATCACTATCTACTGCTAAAGCTGAGTACATTGCCGCTGGTTCTTGCTGTGCCCAATTGCTATGGATGAAGCAAACTCTCAAGGACTACGGCGTCAACATGAAGAATGTGCCTCTCTTCTGTGACAATGAGAGTGCCATCAAGATTGCTCACAACCTAGTTCAGCACTCGAAGACAAAGCACATTCAGATTCGTCATCATTTTCTTCATGATCATGTGTTGAAGGGCGACATTTCTATTGAGCATGTGAAGACTGAAGAACAGCTAGCCGATATCTTCACAGAGCCCTTGGATGAGAAGAGATTTAGCAAGTTGCGGTGTGAGCTAAATATCCTAGAATCTTCGAATGTTCTTTGAAAAGGACACTCATCCTAACACTTATGCAAAATTGATGACTTAGATGTGCAACACATGAAGAAACGTTTTTCTTCAATCAATGAAGAATAACACTCTTAGTGTGAAGAAATTAATGAAGAATTTTATTCTCAGAACCCTACGATAATTGTACGCGGTGTCTGAAATCATCATTCTTATACGGTGGATCACGCCACCACCAAAAGTTGAAATTCCTCAAATTATTCATATTCTTCAACTTTGCATAGTCTTCACTTGTCCCGTCGTTTTTCTTCATTGGCTATATATATATATATGAGTTTATGTCCTCTACAGCATTCACTTATTGCTATTTCTTCAAGTTGGTTTTCTGCTAAGTGAATGTGATCGGACCCTTCCCCTTTATGCTATACTCAACCCAATCTGTTCACAAATTCTTCATGTGCGTTCTATTTGAAACTCGTTCAAAATATTCACTGTGTCCTTGTCAGCTGAAGAAATTGCGAACGGAACTTTAAAACCTATCTTATCGAAATTTTCGGCTTTGCTGCTCAAACCGTTCCGCATCCCACGATACACTTATCCACTCACCCATGATCTAACACGATATCCACCTCTCACTACGTGGGTGACACATGTCATGCGAATGAGAAGGGTCAGGGGCACGTTCGTTCAATTTCTTCGGGCGAGCAGTTTTTCACCGTGGATATAAATACCCCTCCTTCCCTTCCTCACTTCTTTTACTCCGCTCGACCTCTCTCTCCAGCTTGAGCTTCTCAAACCCTAGCGCCGCCGCTACTTAATCGCCGCCGGTGAGGAAGAGCTTCACTGCCTCGACCTCGTCGCCGACGTACTCGCGCCGACCGCGGACATCTTCACTCCGCCACCGCCGTAGCCGTCTTCCTCCGCTAAGTTAGGGCGTGGAAGATCTGCACAAACGAACTTCACATCTCCTCACTCCAGTTCGTCGTGTTCTTCGTCTAGGGTAATTAAAAGTTACTTTTACTACCCTCGCTGATTCGAATGATTATCTACAAAATCTTCAAAGGTGTTTTTCTTCATATCTTCACACACTAAACACCTCACAAGTCATCTGTTCTTGATTCGTTTCTCTAAGCCATGTTTTTCTTCAAGATTCCTCAAATGTGTGGATTTTTAATCTACACATCTCTGGAACCTAAGACAAAGAACGCTTAGTGAAATTCCTCAAGACTCATCTGGTCAAATTCCTCAAACTTGTTCTTTTTACAAAACCTTCTGAGAACGCATATGACCTCTCCAAATTCCTCGCAACTATACTCTGTTCACAGGTACACATGTCAGCTGCTGAATCACTAGGTTCTCATCAACTTAAATCATTTGCAGCATTCCTCGAAGAAAAGTTGCATACTTCTTCAAAGAATTCAATTGTTCAAATTCCTCAACTGAAGAAAATGGCTGATGGTAAGAAGCCACAGAAGGGAGGAAAGAGGCCTGAGGTAAATACAGCGTTTGAGATCCCTGATGAAATATATGCTGGGTACTGCACACCTACTGAGGAAATCAAGAATGAGCGCAAAGTGCGCAAACAGAGGATAGAAAGGAGATGGGCAAGAGAGTGGAGGGAGTACAGATATGTCACTCCTAAGTACATGAAGAAATTCGCACTCAATCCTTCATGCCCAAGAGCTCCATTGGCACCTGGCGAAATCGCTGATCCCACCAGCCTCAAGCGCGGTGAGGACTATCCTGTTGAATGGGCCAAGTGCCAAGCCAAGCTGGCTAAGCAAGCTAGAGAAGCAGTGAGGAAATTCAATGAAGACTCTGCTGCTGCTGCCTCTGCTGAGGCCTCTGCTGTCAAGCCAAAGAAGGCTATGTCTAAGAAGCCTGCGTGGATGCCAAGTTCCTCAGCTATGCCCTCACGGCCAGAATCCTCAAAGCCCTCACGGCAAATTCCTCATGCTGCTCCTGTTCCTCCAAAGACCTCAGCTCCTCCGCCAAAGCCTTCAGCTGTTCCGACTAAATCCTCAGCACCTGTGCATCTCGCCTCGTGCCAAAGGACTACCGGCATCTCCATTGCCTCAGTGTCTCAGCTAGTTCCTCAGCTTTACCAAGTTCCTCACTGCTGAAGACAAAGGCCACTGCTGGACGAGGTCCTCGCCCAAGTCCTCAAAAGAAGCAAGTCGCTTTCCAAGTGCCGTCTGATGAAGATGAAGCAGATGATGATGAACTTGCAGAAATCATCAGAGACAGGCAAGTCAGGGCCGCTAGATGTAAGTGCATCTAGTGCCCCTTAGTGATTTTGGTGTATTGAAGACTTATGGGTTAAGGGACTAATGCGTGTGTGAGTATACACATGTCTATAAGTCTATGAGGAGTTTGATATTTACAGGAAAAGTCGACCCCTAAAAATGAATATCTTCGACTGAAGATTTTGGTATTTCTGAAGACTTTCATGAAGACTTTGAAAGTGAAGAAATTGGTGTGTCCGTGAAGACTTGATATTCATGCGAGGAATATGAAGCTTGAAGACTTTCGTTTTCATAGTTTTGTTTTTCTCTTTCTTGAGTCATAGGAAACACCGTACTGTTAAAGGGGGTCGAGGAAATACTAAGGAAAAATTTCCATGTGATGCTCAACTCAAAATCCTACACCTACCAATCCCTTCGAGTGAAGCCATTGGAAATCTCATACAGTTCGGTCAATTTCTTCAGTGACAGAGACGAAGTTCTTCTGGTCTCTGAGGAATTTGTCCTGACTGAGCAGTTAGGAATTCGCCAGTGCGAATTGCCTACACAGTGAGGAACATGATAGCCCTGAGGATTTTGCTACTCAAAATTCCTACTGTTGCTGTGCTATGCGCCAGCTGTTCCAAAATATCTATCCACCTAACGGTCATATCATTGAAGGGCATTTATGTCTTATCATGTCGGGCTGCTCCCTAGGCTATAAATAGCCGCCCCCTACAACCACTAGCTGGTTGGCTGCTCCGAGAGAAACTGACACTTGTCATTTGAGAGTAACCCATCCTCTGAGGACTTTGAGCGAAAATCATCAAGTGAGGAAAAACCAAAAACCCAAAACCCAAACACCTACAAACCCCAAGTGATTGAGCATCACTGAAGAGATTGATCCTGAGTGGATCCGACGCTTGTTACCTTTGAAGACTGTGCTTCTTCCAGATGGTTAGGCGTCATGGTCTAGAGCATCCAAGAGGAATTGTGGATCGCCGAGTGACCGAGTTTGTGAAGGTTTGGAAGTCGCCTGAAGACTTACCACGAGTGATTGGACGAGGTCTGTGTGACCTTAGTTCAAGGAGAATACGGTGAGGACTGGGTGTCCTGAGCTGCGTGTTCAGGACTGGGTGTCCGGGACTGTGTGTCCTCGAGTTTAAATACTCAGCCGCTCCAACCAGACGTACAACTAAGACAGCAGTTGGAACTGGTCTACCAAATCATTGTCTTCACCAAGCTTACTGGTTCTATTCCCTCAACTCTTCCATTTCCTCATAACTGTGTTGTGTGTTTGTTCATATCTGTGTTTGAAGACTTTGACTGAAGACTTTCTCAATTTCCTCAGTTCAATTTCTTCAGTCTGTTTGTCTTCATCCTGTGTTATCCTGTGATTACGCTTCCTATACTCTGTGCCTGTCTTCATTTCATCATGATGACTATGCTTGTATTCTGTTATGTTTACTTTTGAGTACTTATTCCGCTGCTAGTACTTCTTCGCTAAGGAACTTTCCTCACCGGCAAATTCCTTAGTGAAGAATTTCATAAAAATCGCCTATTCACCCCCCTCTAGTCGATATAACGCACTTTCAATTGGTATCAGAGCAAGGTACTCCATTGTTCTGTGTGATTTTGGTTTAACTGCCTGGAGTTTTAGTTATGTCGACCGCAGGTATGACGAAGGTGACATGCCCCATCTTTGACGGTCACGAGTATCCCAAGTGGAAGGCCATGATGAAGAAACGCCTCATGGCGATGAACAGCGAGTTGTGGACCGTCACTGAGATTGGCCTGACTGATCTGTGCAAGATGGCGGATGCTGATGACATTCGCAAGTATACTCTTCTCAACCTCACGGCAAAGGATGTCATCTGCTCCAGTCTGTCACAAAATCAGTTCAGGAATATCATGCATCTCGATCATGCGAAGCTCATCTGGGACCGTCTCTGTGAGGTCTATGAAGGTCATCGAACCTGTCATGATCCTTGGTTTGAGGACTTCAAGGAATCTCTCAAAACGATGACATTCGAACCAGAATCATCATCTTCTACATCATGCCTTATGGCAAAAGATGCTAAGGTAACTGAATGCTACCTATCCGAGTCCAGTGATGATGAATCTGGTGATGAATTTGGACCTAGCTATGTCAAACTTGCTTCCCTTGCTACTAAACAACAAAGAGCTTTGGAAAAAGCTCACTATATGCTAAACAAGAGCGATGATATGTTGGGTGAGGAAATGGATCACTCAAAAGCTTTGGCAGAAAGTCTTCAGAGACTTCATACTAAGTATGACACCCTTCAAGATCAACATAACACTCTCTTATCGGATCATGAGAAGCTTTCTTATGAATTTCTTCAAAGAAAGCAAGATCTTGAAAAGCTAAGAGTGAGTTATGAAGATCTTCAGAAGGAGCACGATTCATTACTTGCTCAACAAATCAGCGCTTCTTAGGAAGAATTTGTTTCTCCATGCTTGAAGTGCATTGAACGTGAATCTGCTAATTTCCTCACCGGCAAATTCCTCAGTGAAGAATTTCATAAAAATTGCCTATTCACCCCCCTCTAGTCGATATAACGCACTTTCACTAGAGCCAAAGGATCAGAGGTGCCACTGCTTTTGGATCCCAAGCTGATCCTCGACTAAATTGATGATTGGCACAAGGACCCCAACACTCCCTTGCCTGACTTCAAGCTGACTCCTGGCCAAAGTCACATGCTGACCCACTTCATTCAAGAAGAAAGGTGGAAATTTGAGAAGGCCAGGCAGATCAAGAAAGCGCAGTACAAGAAAGAGCGTTATCTGAAGAAAAACGTTGTCTCTATGACAACTGAAGAACTTGTCACTATTCAGACTGAGATCAAGAAACTCAGTGATGACTTTGACGCATATCGCACTGATTGGCTTGGAGACAAGGTTCGTTTTGTAAAATTTGCGGATAACTTCACTTCCAATGTTGCAGCCCCAACGCAACAGGAAATTCCTCAGGCTGAAGCATCTGCTCAGCCTACTGAAGAAAATGCCAGAACCGCTGATGACAATCAGGCTGCTAAAGATAATGTGAGTTCCAGGGCTAATGACTGCATTCCAGCCGCTGAAGAAATTGCCAGGGCACCCACTAGTGGTGTGCCTGAAGAAACTGAAGAACTCAGGGCAACTGCATCAGTTGTGCCTGAAGAAAATCAACCAGATTCCTCAGCTGCTCCTGAACCAACTTCAACTCCAATCCTTCTATCTGCATCAGATGTGAAGAAGACCAAGGCTGCAAAGCGTGCTGCAGTGAAGAAAAGGAAAGCATCAGTTGCTTCAGATTCTTCAGCTCCGAAGAAAATGAAGTCTATGACAAGTTCATTTGCAAATCCGATTGATGTTGTTCCCATCTCAACCAGGCCATCAAAGGACCTTGTTCCTTTTGATGAAGAATATGCGATTCCCAGCGGATCTGATGAAGAAACTCCTTCTGTTGCTTCGTCTGAACCGTTGGATGAAGAAATTGAAGTGGATGTGATCCCTTCAACACCTATCATCTCCTCGCCTATGCCTCAGTTCACAGCTGAAGAGGCTGGCGTTGAAGAAATGGAAGATGAAGATGTGTACATTGGCTGCTCCACACCCGTAATCAGTGATGAATTCTGGGAAAGTCAGCATCCAAACTCTCCAATGTTCACCCCTCTACAGCAAATTCCTCTGTCCCCCACACAAACTGTTCATATGGGCTCTGAAGAAACTCATCCCACTGCATCTATCCATGAGGATATTCCAGCCACTAGCGCTGAAGAAACTGCTGCTGCTGAACAACCAACGACGCAGACTGCCACTGAGGAGGAACCAGAAATTCCTCAGCCTGAAGAACCTGCGATTGAGATTCCCGAGGTCGTGATGCAACTCACTGACACTCCTTTGCCGAAGCCAAAGGATCCATTCTCACACAAGAAAAAGTTCAAGGCTGATGATTTCTTCGGTGAGCACGTATTCTTCGAAGATTACAACCCATATGACTCTGCTCGCATTAGGAAGAGGCGTTTCTGGACTGCTAGTCAAGCCAATTTCTATTCCTTAGTGTTGTTCAACAAGGAGAAGATCTTCTACCATGAGCATATTCCTCACGTGGATATGGAATCTCTGCCGTGCTTCGCACCAGTCCTCAGTGTTCTTCACGATGCTGGACTGCTAAACTTTTGCTTTGACATCTGCGATAGGAATGAAGAACTGATTCTTCAATTCTATGCAACGCTGCACATCACCGGAGATGCTGAAGATGTGAATTCATGGGTGCTGGACTGTATGTCTGAAAACACTCACTACACTACACCAGCCTCTGAATTGCTTCGTGCTCTACCACTCAGTCCTCCCCTTGAAGAAGCTCGCTGCATCTACAGTGAACCTGAGCTCACACATCATTACATGCAGGTGCTGATGAAACCTTTGAAACCAGGTCAGGCACCAAGAACCAAATCCCTCGTGAAGGAATTGTTGTACGTGCCTAGAACTGTCTGTCGTATTCTTACGAGGACAATCAGTCCCATCAAAGGCCACGACTCATCTGATGAGGAAATTGTTGGCATCATGAAGAATCTGGTATTCAACATCGTTCATGGCATTCCTGTCAATTATCATGATTTCTTCATGAGAACTATGGCCAATGTTGCACTGTCTCTGTTTGAGCTGAAGCCTTATGCACCTTGGATTATGAGATTCCTCAGGACAAGGTCTTCACTCAACTACAAAGCTGATTTCCAGAATCACCTCAGCTACTTGCCCCCAATTGAAGTCCTCAAGCAGGCATATTCCTCAGTTGATGGAAAGGGCAAGGCACCAGCTGTAATAGATGAAGGCATTCGTCCATTGGATGGTCAGTTTCGCAAAGCTGCATCTTATTCCACCAATGATGACTCTGCCACACATGACTCTGCCAATGCACCTAAGTCCACTCCTCAAGCCACTGCTCCGCGCGTGATGACTGACCGTGAACTTCTGCTTAGTCTTCACCAGAAGGTGGATCGAAATCACAAATGGGTTAAGCGTCAGTTTGGTTCACTTCTTCACAACATGACTGCCACACACAATGCAGTGAAAAAAAACCACTACTACCTCCATCAAGTCTTCGATCGCACCTGGGCAATCCTGTCACATCTGTATGGTGAAGAAGATCTAAAGAACATGGGTCTCAATGAAGATTTTGACTGGCCTGCACCTCCATCGAAGAAATTCAAGAAGGTCAAGGTTCCTTTTCTGGTGGCCAGCTCATATTCTTCATCGCGCGACACTGATGAACATGAAGATTTGGACGACAATGCGGCAGGCCCTACATCAACAAACGACCCCAACAACGCTGGCGCTCCTTCATCAACATGATTATCCTCAGGGGCATTAGTCCTCATTTTCGATCCTTTTGGTCATTCGATGACAAAGGGGGAGAAATATGAGTTAGTCTTCAAGCGGGTCTACTATATGGGTGTTTTTTTTGCTAAGTTACAACTCTCGTTCTTCTGAAACTTTATTGGATCAAGTTGTAATCTTAAACCCGATGGTGCTCTAATACTTTTGATGCACTATTCTGCATGCTTATTCCTCGTTAATATTATTGCACGCAGGTTGAATTTCATCAGGCACCATATTTCATCATGCATTTCAAATTCCTCATATTATATGTTAAATGCGTGTATGAATTACAAGATATAGGGGGAGATCTCCATGATTCAACTCTTCAAGTGTGCATTGCTTCAAAAGCAAATTCCTCACTATGCACATCTTCAGGGGGAGTTCTTCTATATCTTGCAATCAAATTCCTCAATATCAGTAGTTACACTTCATATGTTTATCCCCGTTGAAAACTTAACCTATATTGTCATCAATCACCAAAAAGGGGGAGATTGTAAATGCATCTAGTGCCCCTTAGTGATTTTGGTGTATTGAAGACTTATAGGTTAAGGGACTAATGCGTGTGTGAGTGTACACAGGTCTATAAGTCTATGAGGAGTTTGATATTTACAGAGAAAGTCGACACCTAAAAATTAAGTTCTTCGACTGAAGACTTTGGTATTCTAAAGACTTTCTAAAGACTTTGAAAGTGAAGAAATTGGTGTGACCTTGAAGACTTGGTATTCTTTCGAGGAACATGAAGCGTGAAGACTTTTGTTTTCGTAGTTTCATTTTCTCTTTCTTGAGTCATAGGAAACACCGTACTATTAAAGGGGGTCGAGGAAATACTAAGGAAAAATTTCCATGTGATGCTCAACTCAAAATCCTACACCTACTAATCCCTTCGAGTGAAGCCATTGGAAATCTCATACAGTTCAGTCAATTTCTTCAGTGACAGAGACGAAGTTCTTCTGGTCTCTGAGGAATTTGTCCTGACTGAGGAGTTAGGAATTCGCCAGTGCAGATTGCCTACACAGTGAGGAACATGATAGCCCTGAGGATTTTGCTACTCAAAATTCCGACCGTTGCTGTGCTATGCGCCAGCTGTCCCAAAATATCTATCCACCTAACGGTCATATCATTGAAGGGCATTTATGTCTTATCATGTCGGGCTGCTCCCTAGGCTATAAATAGCCGCCCCCTACAACCACTAGCTGGTTGGCTGCTCCGAGAGAAACTGACACTTGTCATTTGAGAGCAACCCATCCTCTGAGGACTTTGAGCAAAAATCATCAAGTGAGGAAAAACCAAAAACCCAAAACCCAAACACCTACAAACCCCAAGTGATTGAGCATCATTGAAGAGATTGATCCTGAGTGGATCCGATGCTTGTTACCTTTGAAGACTGTGCTTCTTCCAGACGGTTAGGCGTCATGGTCTAGAGCATCCAAGAGGAATTGTGGATCGCCGAGTGACCGAATTTGTGAAGGTTTGGAAGTCGCCTGAAGACTTACCACGAGTGATTGGACGAGGTCTGTGTGACCTTAGTTCAAGGAGAATACGGTGAGGACTGGGTGTCCTGAGCTGCGTGTTCAGGACTGGGTGTCCGGGACTGTGTGTCCTCGAGTTTAAATACTCAGCCGCTCCAACCAGACGTACAACTGAGACAACGGTTGGAGCTGGTCTACCAAATCATTATCTTCACCAAGCTTACTGGTTCTATTCCCTCAACTCTTCCATTTCCTCATAATTGTGTTGTGTGTTTGTTCATATCTGTGTTTGAAGACTTTGACTGAAGACTTTCTCAATTTCCTCAGTTCAATTTCTTCAGTCTGTTTGTCTTCATCCTGTGTTATCCTGTGATTATGCTTCCTGTACTTTGTGCCTGTCTTCATTTCATCATGATGACTATGCTTGTATTCTGTTATGTTTAATTTTGAGTACTTATTCCGCTGCTAGTAGTTCTTCGCTAAGGAATTTCCTCACCGGCAAATTCCTTAGTGAAGAATTTCATAAAAATCGCCTATTCACCCCCCCTCTAGTCGATATAATGCACTTTCACATCCTGAGCATCAAGCTCGTCGTGTCAACCCCGGGCGTGCAACGTCAAAGCGCTACCACACCTCTGAGCCAGCAGGTGGTTCCTCTATTACTCAACCACCACCAGCAGGCGCTTCCACAAGTGCGCCTCCACCACCTCATCAGTCGAAGAGATCCGCCAACAAGCCAAAGGGAAAGATTGTGACTGAGATGACTGCCAAGGAGTTTTGGGAAAAGCGTCGTCGCAACCCCTATGAGGCGGACCAAGATCCCACTTTGGTCAACTGCCTGTTCTGGAACCGCTTTCAGTTTGCCATCTATTTTGATGTGATCAAGGCTAAGAAGAATCTCTATGTTGATGTTCGCTCCATCGACACTGATGCCATGGAGAAGGACCCTGAGTACTTTGGCGAAGCCCTTCAGATGTGTAATCAGCTGAACATTCTCAGGATCATGCAGTTCAACAAGCATTTCGATGCAGACTTGGTGGCCCAATTCTATGCTACCGTTCATCTTGGAACTGATGCTGACTGGACTCTGACTTGGATGACCAATGGCAAGTTGCTTTCCGTCAAGTGGAAGGCCTTCATGGAGTTACTTGATGTGGAAGATAACGGGCTTGAGACTCCAGTAGGCTTCCGCCCTCACCGCAATGCTACATCCTCTCACAAGCAAGTCCTTTGGCCCTACTACACTGTGAAGGTTCACCCAGTGACCGAGAAGGTAACCTATGAGCTGTCTACGTATCTCGACGTTCTTCATCGTGTCTTCCGTGAGACTCTCTTCCCTCGCATCGGGAATCTGGATCAGGTTCACTCCTATCTCGTGGACATGCTTCTTTTCTGCCAGCATGAGAAGGAAGCAAACACTGGAGAGAGCCTTGGCATTTCTCATGTTATGTGGTATGAACTTCTCTCTGCCGTCTCTGAGCGCAAGTGCCCGATATATGGTCCATTCATCATGAGGCTCATTGAGAAGGCCTGGGCTCGTGTCTATCCCAGAGTGTTGCTGGAAACTAGAGACTTGGTTTCTCATGAGATCAAGCGTCTGAGGAAGAAGGACAATTGGGGCACTCTGGCGCCTAAACCCGGGGGTCCATCTACTGCTGCTGCTGCCATGGAGGCTGAGGGTGAGGCTGCAACTGATGATCACGAGGAGGACTTTGGACCCGCCAGTGCAGAACCGTCTTGGGCAAAGAAGCTCAAACGCAAGATGAAGAAGCTTTTCTGCATGGAGTCTCATGGTCAGTACATGACTCATGTGGCTGAGAAGCAGCTAGGGTGCGCCACAAGGAGCTCATGCGTCACCTGGGTGCAACCATTGTCAGCGGTTCTGAGGGACAGATCACTGAAGAGGAAGAATGGATTCACCAGCATTGCCCTTGGACTGATTCAGACGCCGAGCAGTTTCCGACCAACGACGGAGATGCAGATGAACACGCCGAGATGTGATGTTCGAGATCCTCAGCTTGCCATCACCTGGAGCCGTAGCTTCGCTCTTTGCCCTTTTGGTGTCTCGATGCCAAAGGGGGAGAGAGTTTAGGGATTTGGGTTGTTGCTATGTTGTGAGTGTGTCTTTGAAGGAAATATGCCCTAGAGGCAATAATAAAGTTATTATTTATTTCATTATAATCATGATAAATGTTTATTATTCATGCTAGAATTGTATTAACCGGAAACATAATACATGTGTGAATACATAGACAAACAAAGTGTCACTAGTATGCCTCTACTTGACTAGCTCGTTAATCAAAGATGGTTATGTTTCCTAACCATGAACAATGAGTTGTTATTTGATTAACGGGATCACATCATTAAGAGAATGATCTGATTGACATGACCCATTCCATTAGCTTAGCACCCGATCGTTTAGTATGTTGCTATTGCTTTCTTCATGACTTATACATGTTCCTATAACTCTGAGATTATGCAACTCCCGTTTACCGTAGGAACACTTTGGGTACTACCAAACGTCACAACGTAACTGGGTGATTATAAAGGAGTACTACAGGTGTCTCCAAAGGTACATGTTGGGTTGGCGTATTTTGAGATTAGGTTTTGTCACTCTGATTGTCGGAGAGGTATCTCTGGGCCCTCTCGGTAATGCACATCACTTAAGCCTTGCAAGCATTGCAACTAATGAGTTAGTTGCGGGATGATGTATTACAGAATGAGTAAAGAGACTTGCCGGTAACGAGATTGAACTAGGTATTGGAATACCGACGATCGAATCTCGGGCAAGTAACATACCGATGACAAAGGGAACAACGTATGTTGTTATGCGGTCTGACCGATAAAGATCTTCGTAGAATATGTAGGAGCCAATATGGGCATCCAGGTCGCGCTATTGGTTATTGACCGGAGACATGTCTCGGTCATGTCTACATTGTTCTCGAACCCGTAGGGTCCGCACGCTTAAGGTTATGATGACAGTTATATTATGAGTTTATGCATTTTGATGTACCGAAGGTTGCTCGGAGTCCCGGATGTGATCACGGACATGACGAGGAGTCTCGAAATGGTCGAGACATAAAGATTGATATATTGGAAGCCTATATTTGGATATCGGAAGTGTTCTGGGTGAAATCGGGATTTTACCGGAGTACCGGGAAGGTTACCGGAACCCCCCGGGAGCTAAATGGGCCATGATGGGCCTTAGTGGAAAAGAGAAGAGGCAGCCCTACATGGGCTGTGCGCCTCCCCCTTCCCCTAGTCCTATTAGGACTAGGAGAGGTGGCTGGCCCCCTCTCTCTCTTTTCCCCCTCCGCGAATCCTATTCCAACTAGGATTGGGGGGGGGGAATCCTACTCCCAGAGGGAGTAGGACTCTCCTGGCGCGCCACACCTTGGCCGGCCAGCCTCCCCCCCTCTAGTCCTTTATATACTGAGGCGGCACCCTAGAACACACAAGTTGATCCACGTGATCTATTCCTTAGCCGTGTGCGGTGCCCCCAGCCACCATAGTCCTCGATAATACTGTAGCGGAGTTTAGGCGAAGCCCTGCTGCTGTAGTACATCAAGATCGTCACCACGCCGTCGTGCTGACGGAACTCTTCCCCGACACTTTGCTGGATCGGAGTCCGGGGATCGTCATCGAGCTGAACGTGTGCTCGAACTTGCAGGTGACGTAGTTTCGGTGCTTGATCGGTTGGATCGTGAAGACGTATGGCTACTTCCTCTACGTTGTGTCAGCGCTTCCGCAGTCGATCTGCGTTGGGTACGTAGACAACACTCTCCCCTCTCGTTGCTATGCATCACATGATCTTGCGTGTGCGTAGGAAATTTTTTGAAATTACTACGAAACCCAACAGTCTTTGTGTCTTGTGTTTTCTCGTGTGTTTGTCTTTGCTTGGTTTGGTTTGGTGCCAGTGAGACCTAAGTTCTAGTCATATGGTGTCAGACATATGCTCCCAATCGCTACCTTATTACTTATGTCTATTCAGTACTGTAGTATCTTATGAGTTGCTTGCTTATCCTGTGTTTTACCCTTCTCTCTGATATCATGTGCTTAGAATTGTTGGACTACAAAATATAGGGGGAGTGTTGAGGGAGTCCTGGATTAGGGGCTGTTCGGGTAGCCGGACTATACCTTCAGCCGGACTCCAGGACTATGAAGATACAAGATTGAAGACTTCGTCCCGTGTCCGGATGGGACTTTCCTTGGCGTGGAAGGCAAGCTTGGCGATGCGGATATTCAAGATCTCCTACCATTGTAACCGACTTTGTGTAACCCTAACCCTCTCTAGTGTCTATATAAACCGGAGGGTTTTAGTCCGTAGGACAACTTCATCATACAACAATCATACCATAGGCTAGCTTTTAGGGTTTAGCCTCCTTGATCTCGTGGTAGATCTACTCTTGTACTACCCATATCATCAATATCAATCAAGCAGGACGTAGGGTTTTACCTCCATCAAGAGGGCCCGAACCTGGGTAAAACATCGTGTTCCTTGCCTCATGTTACCATCCGGCCTAGACGCACAGTTCGGGACCCCCTACCCGAGATCCGCCGGTTTTGACACCGACATTGGTGCTTTCATTGAGAGTTCCTTTGTGCCGTCGCAATCAGGAAGGATGCCTCTTCCCATCTTTAAAGATGGCGCCATTACTAAGGGAGCCTTGGCTGTCGGCCAAACTCTCCGGCTAGGCGATTTTCTCACGACCGCCTGTTCGGCTGTTGCGCCGACGGTGACCTCTCGGGTCATCAAAAGCAATCTTCACGTCAGCTCGGAACTCATCGAGCAGTTAGATCCAATGGAGCTCTCTTCCGTAAATGAGCTCTTGGATCGCATCGCCGCCTTGGGGGTCACTACGGATTATGACCAGGTTGGGCTTAAACCCGATCTAAGAGAAATTAATTCTCCCCAAGTCACCCATCACGTTGCCGTGGTAGAGGCACAGTGCGGCGACTCTTCATCTATCTTAAGGACTAGCTACGTCCGGATTCCCAATCCCTCCAAGCCGAATACCAGCGGAGGGGAGGATGTAACTCAAGACCTGAACTTAGAATCAGGCAACGGGCTAGATTCACTGGACAACATCCAAGAATCCAAACTTCAGAGTTCGGAAACTCCTTGGCCTCTGAGTCTTAGATTGGGTGAAGTTCCGGATTTAATTCCACCCACCCACTCGAACATAAGCGATCTATCCCAAATCAGGCAAAAGCCCGAAGAAACAGTACATCATTACTGGGCAAGGTTCCTCCTGGTTATGAACAGGATAACGGACAAGGGAATCCTCAACGCCACAGGTCGTCGTGACATTACACGCTTCTCTGACTTGGCGTCCATACTACAAAAGTACTGTGCGATGGAAAGCGCCCGGAAAACCGAAACTAAATTTTGGGACAATCCGGCCCTGAATAGAAACCTCGTCCGAAATAAAAGGGTGCATCATCATCAGACACCCGGGTTAAAAACCAAAAAACCAAAACCCTCTACAGGGCATGGAACCGTACTGGAGGGATGGCTTAATGGACCCTGTAAAATTCATAGTACAGAGGACGCCACACCAACTCATAGCCTTAGAGCATGTTGGATACTCTGGCAGGTGGCCAAAAGGGGCGAAGATCTCCTAATTCCGGAGGCCGTAGAAAACCACCTCAGGGACTCCAGTACAGTCTTAACAGTCTTCGAGACTTTCGCATCAAATAATATGTGAAAAAGAACACTCCGCAGCCTCGCCGAAGTCTATCAAGTAGCAACAATAAACCCATGGAGTGACACGGCTATTACTTTTAATGCCAGTGATGAACCTAAAATCCGAACAGCTCGAGCACCAGCCGCATTGGTACTCAGTCCTATAGTGGACGGCTTTCGCCTCACCAAGGTACTCATGAACGGAGGCAGCGGATTGAACCTCATTTATGAGGAAACCCTTCAAAAAATGGAAATAGATTGGAACCGCATTGAGCGAAGCAGCACAACCTTTAGAGGAATAGTCCCCAGTCGGGAAGCGCGCTGTGCAGGAAAAATCACACTAGATGTGGTGTTCGGCACGCCAGATAATTATAGGTCCAAAGAGGTCACATTCCAAGTGGCCCCGTTCAGTAGCGGATACCACGCTTTGCTGGGGCGGGAAGCGTTTACAATCTTCCAAGCAATACCCCATTACGGGTACATGAAGCTCAAGATGCCCGGGCCGAATGGAATCATCACTCTCGCTAGTGATCCGGACATAGCACTCCGCGCCGAAAACAAGACAGCCGCATTGGCCCTTGAGGCACTGTCCGAAGCCCTAGCGGCTGAGGAACTGACTACGCTGCACTCCACGATAAACAGGGACGATGTGATACTCGATAAAAGATCCAAGTCCACCTCCTTTAAACCAGCGGATGAAATAGTCAAATTCCAGGTCCATCCAACGGACCCCAATAAAACAGCTTCCATCGGGGCACGATTAAACCCCGATGTAGACACCACACTGCGAGAATTCCTACGGGAGAACTGGGACATTTTTTCCTGGCACCCTTCAGACATGCCAGGAATCCCATGCAGGCTGGCCGAACACAGCTTAAATATCCTAAAAGGATTCAAACCTGTCAAACAAGCCCTTCGGCGTTTCTCTGAGCCCAAGAGACAGGCAATGGGAGAGGAGCTAGCCAAACTATTGGAGGCCGGATTCATCAGAGATATCAAACATCCGAACTGGCTAGCAAACTTGGTGATGGTACCAAAGAAGGACAAATCCCGGCGCCTGTGCGTTGACTTCAAAGACCTTAACAAGGCTTGCCCAAAGGATCCCTTCCCCCTCCCCCGCATCGATCAAATTATCGACGCCACTGCAGGACACGATTCATTGTGCTTCCTCGATGCATACTCCGGTTACCATCAAATCAAGATGGCCGAGTCAGACCGAGCCGCAACGGCATTCATCACCCCATACGTCCCATTCTGCTTCAACACAATGCCTTTCAGGCTCAAAAACGTTGGCGCAACATATCAGCGCATGATTCAGACATGTCTGGCAAACCAGATCGGCAAAACAGTAGAAGCATACGTGGATGATGTGGTCGTAAAAACAAGACATGTCGAATCTCTAGTAGACGACTTGAGGCTTACATTTGACAACCTCCGAGCATATGACATCAAGCTAAATCCGGAAAAATGCGTTTTCGGCGTTCCAGCCGGAAAGCTCTTGGGCTTCATTGTATCTGGTAGAGGAATCGAAGCAAATCCAGCCAAGATCCGAGATTTGTCACAATTGGATATCCCAAAGGACCTCAAACAAATACAAAAATTAACCGGATGCGTGGCGGCTCTAAGCCGCTTTATCTCCCGGTTGGGAGAGAAGGCGCTACCCCTCTATCGCCTCCTTCGGCGCACCGAACAATTCGAGTGGACAGATGCCGCCACGGCCGGACTCGAGGAAATAAAAGCCATATTGGCAACAAACCCCGTCCTGGCCGCGCCAAACATCGGCGAACCAATGCTATTGTACATTGCAGCAACCCATCAAGTTGTCAGCGCAGTACTCGTCGTCGAGCGGGAAACGGACGGACACAAATTCCCCCTTTAAAAGCCGGTTTACTATGTGTCCACTGTCCTCACCCCATGCAAATCACGGTACCCACATTATCAAAAGATTGCATATGCGGTATTCATGGCATCCCGGAAGCTACGACACTACTTTCAAGAGTGCTCAATCACAGTAGCATCGAAAGTACCACTCAACGATATTATAAACAACCGTGACACAACGGGCCGGATTGCAAAATGGGCCATCGAGCTCCTCCCGTTCGACATAACTTATAGGCCACGGCGAGCTATCAAGTCGCAAGTTTTGGCCGACTTCGTCGCAGAATGGACGGAGGCCGAACTCCCTAAAGAGTACGGCACATATTCAAACTGGATCATGCACTTCGACGGTTCCAAAATGTTGGCCGGACTAGGGGCCGGCGTCGTTTTGACGTCCCCCACAGGAGACATAGTTCAATATGTACTCCAGATTATGTACACGGACTCCAACAATGCAGCCGAATATGAGGCCCTTTTACATGGTCTCCGGATGGCAGTATCCATGGGCATTCAACGCCTAGAGGTGCGCGGGGATTCGAACCTCGTGATATCCCAAATAAATGGAGACTTTGATGCCAAGGATCCAAAAATGGCAGCTTACCGCAACGCCGTCCTCAAAATGTCAGCTCGGTTTGAGGGGCTCGAATTTCACCATATAGCCCGAGAAAACAATCAGGCGGCAGACGTCCTGGCACGCATCGGCGCAAAACATGATGCGGTCCCCCCCAACATCTTTCTGGAAAGGCTGTTCAAGCCATCCGTAGTATGGGAAGGGGAACATGGCAATATTAGCCCAGACCCAACCGCACTGTCCGACGCCGAACAATCTAACATAATCGGAGGCTCTGCCAATGAAATCACAACCTCAGCCCACGTACTAATGGTCGTTATCGCCCCGTGGACAGAACCATTCCTAGCCTACCTTACTAGGCAGGAACTCCCAGAGGACCAAAACGAGGCACGCTGTATAGTGCGGCGATCTAAAGCCTATAAAGTTCATGAGGGAGAACTTTATAAGAAAAGCACTACCGGAGTCCTTCAAAGGTGCATCTCCGAAGAGGAAGGGCGGAACCTGCTGGCTGAAATTCATGCCGGACTCGGTGGCCATCATGCCGCACCTCGGTCCCTTGTAAGCAAGGCTTTCCGTACAGGCTTTTATTGGCCGACGGCCCGGGCGGACGCTCAGGACTTGGTCCAATGATGCGCCGGTTGCCAGCTTTTTGCAAACCAAAGCCATATGCCACCCACTGCCCTCCAAACTATCCCCATCACTTGGCCTTTCACGGTCTGGGGGCTTGACATGGTGGGACCCCTTAAAGGCGGAACCCACAAGAAAAAATACTTACTGGTCATGGTGGATAAGTTCACCAAATGGATAGAAGCCAAGCCTGTTAAGACGGCCGAATCCGGACCTGTGATAGACTTTATATCCGGGGTTGTACACCGTTATGGCGTCCCCCACAGCATCATCACCGATAATGGCACGAACTTTACGGTCGATGAGGTAAAACTCTGGTGCAAAAACATGGGCATCAAGCTCGATTATGCTTCCGTCTATCACCCACAAACTAACGGTCAGGTCAAACGTGCAAATGGTCTCATCATGAGCGGCATCAAACCCAGATTAGTGCGGTCCCTTAAGGAATCTAACACGCACTGGGTAGAGGAGCTCGACTCCGTACTCTGGGGGCTGCGGACCACGTCGAATCGCACCACTGGATACACACCATTTTTTATGGTGTACGGCGCAGAGGCAGTCTTGCCCTGCGACATAATCCATGACTCACCTCGAGTGCGCATGTACGAAGAAAGGGAAGCCGAGCTCGATCGGCAGGACGGTTTGGACGCCTTAGAGGAGGAGCGCGACGTGGCAAAAGCCCGTTCCGCATTCTATCAACAGCAGGCTCGAAGATATCAAAGCAGAGAAGTGCGGGCCAAAAACTACAACGTTGGCGAATTAGTTCTACGCCTGCCGGACAAGAAAAAGGACAAGCTGAAGCCCAAGTGGGAAGGTCCCTTCATAATCGACCAAGTCCTGACTGGTGGAGCATACCGCCTGCGAGATGCGTCGGATAACCGACTCGAGCCGAACCCATGGAACGCAGCCCGTCTCCGAAGATTCTACGCCTAGCGCCGGACTCTGTGTTTGTCTCCTTCCTCTGTCCATTTTTTACATTTTCTGTCTTACATTTCTCTCCTTCCCCTCTTTTCTTTTATAGCCCTTAAAGGCTCCTCAAGTGACGTGCTACTCGCGCTCATTAAACCTGGGGGCTTCTTTAACAGAAGCTTATTTATACGGGCTTCACGCCCACCACATGTATCAAACTTCCGCATGTACCTTTTCTTCACCATTATATGCATCGATATGACTTAAGTTTTGGCCAAGCTGGGTTGCCTGGCTCCTGTGCTTACCCCTACGTTCCCGATTGTTCGGCTAGGTGGTAAAGGGAGCACCTCTGCGATTGTTACTGCCGGATCAGCCGGATGTGTACCTCAGACTGGGTGAAGCCGAAAGCTAGCATTCTTAAGGGAATATTCGGTCGGTGAACTAAAAGATAACCTTTTTTACTTATTTATATATATGCCCCCAGATGATTTTCCTGCGTTTGCAGTCTGGACATGCACTTTAGGGCATGCCTCCCAGAGAAAGGAACCCCTAACGGAACTATTCTCTCTAGAAGATGTTTCTTACTAACCATGTAATATAACATAACTAGTTGGGCACTTGTCTGATAAAGCACTAATGACCCCTACGCCTGGTCTCCATGCATACCCCGGTTCTTACATAACCGGTAGGGTATTCGGACACACTCCGGACCGTCAGGTCCTGAGGTTGAAGCGAAAAGGTCGGCAACGACAAACGATCTACAATCCGGCTAGAAGGCATTACACATGTCAATTAAAAAATTACATAGTCACTCTGACTGATTGTATTCCTCTTCAATACCATCTAACAGGCTGTCTAACTTACAGTCCTTCTGGGAATACTTTGCGGCCAATTCTACTTGGCCATACACTAAGCTTACAGGGATCTCCTTCCCGTCAGGCCCCACGGGTCCGAACTCGGCCATGTGGTTTGGGTCAGACTTCGTGTACCGCGTCTTCACCATGGCCCAGGCCTCCCTAGCGCCTTGTCGGCAGGCCGATATCTTCCACAATCGGAAGCGCCGCCGAGCTCCCTTAAGCTTCTCCGAAAGCTCTCCAAGGCCCTCAGGCATGGAGTGGGAAGGCCATAAGGCTTGGGCAACGCCTCGCATCGCCTGCCGAACTCGCTCGTGCAGTTGCGAGAGCTCGGGAAGAAGGTCACCTGTAGAACCGGGCATCTCCTCTGCGGGACGACCCGTTAGCATACCTACAGACATTACTCTGTTAGTCGACTTCCTCGCCGAACTCTTTTCTTTCAAAGATTCGCTTAAGCACTTACTAAATATGCCGCGTCGAAGCCGCTGATTCTCCTTAGTAGAGTCCGACAGCTGGCCACGAACATCTTTAAGTTCAACGTCCAGCTTGGTGTTGGCATCCTGAAGATCATTCTTCTCCCGCCTCACCCTTGTCAACATACTCTCACCGGCCTTTAGCCGGCGCAAGAGTTGTTGCCTCTCCGGATCTAGTCCGGCGCCATCTGCAATATGATTTGTCAGATTTACACCCACGCCGCACTTCGCAAGATACTAATCTTTCGAAGTATATCTTACCAGAGGGGGTCTCTTTGGGCTCCCCTGCCGCGGCTAGTGCGGCCTCCAGTTGGGCTTTGCACTCTTCCAGCTCCTGGGACAGTACGGTATTCTTCTCTGTAAGAACCTGCATAACAAATGATCCTTAAATCAGTTACCCTAACTGTTTCAAGTCTCGGGGGCTACTGGTATATATATATATATTTACCAAAATTTTCTTACCTGTATGTCTTTTACATATTGCTCCGTGGCTCTGGCTAAACCATTTTGAGCGGCACGGAGATACGCATCTCCCGAATTGAAGGCATCTAATGCCTCTTGGGAGAAACAAGCGTCGCGAAGAACTGTCCGGTGACGCCTGTGGTTCATGGCACTCTCCACCTTGGAATTGGTGGCAGACAGCCTGTCCGCGTCCTCTGTCAGAGGAGCGTCCGGTGCGCGCCTTGTGTTCGCTTCCGCTTCCGGGCCAGGCGTTGGAGCCTGACTGGTGGAGGCGCGATTGGCAACCTCTCCGGATGTAGTCCGGCGAGGTCTCTTCGTCCTGAAGACAGCATGAACGTTAATATGCCCTGAAGGAATAACACCAGGGAAAAAGAGGGTGCGCTATACCTTTGCGCCGGCGTATCAGTCCGGACTACATTCCTTTTTACCCCACGGGGCCCTACGGCCCCTTGTTGGCTAGCCGCCGCAGGTTCGGCCCCCCGCCTCGGAAACCTCCCCTGCAAAACACGGTCGTTGTCAGAAAAACTGAAATGTGTGAGAATGGATTCCTTCTCAAGGGGATGAGACTCCGCTCTCTGTTACCTGGGAGGCCGGGATTAACCCTGGGTAATCAGCCGTAATGGCCACCAAGGTATTGTCCTTGCTTAGCTGATAAAACACCCCGTCAATCAGCTCCACCGATATGTCCGGATCCTCTTCGGAGTCCGGATCGAGGGACCGTTCTGGATCCTTGGGCTGTGGGGTACGGCTGTTTATATCCTTTACTTCCTGACGCAGTTCCTGCGTTGAAATCGGAAGACCACATATTTAATCATGGGAATATAAAACGGATGCGCAAGCACAATTGTCCACTTACCCAACTCGGAGGGTTGTACATAGAAAATCCGCTCTGTGGGTTGACGCGGAGGAATTCCTCCTCTTCTCCCTTGTACAAAGAGGATAAGATCTTTACTAGAGCGGCAGCTGAGGCTGGCCCCTTACGACCGTAACGGGTGGCGTCGTCCTCCCCGTTAAAATCCCACATGGGGTGGCCTCTATATTGAAGCGGCTGCACCCCCCGCATAATGCATGCGGCCATGACTTCAATCATGGTTAGTCCGGAATGAACCAATAGTCTTATCCGACCCATCAGGTGAAGGACGTCCCTGTTGCCTTCTCTCTGAGAGCTCCGCGGACGCCAACTTAGGCGTTTCTTTAAGGGAGCGCTGTTGAATTCGGGGAGACCGGCCCGGATAGGATCCGGCAGCGGGACATCATCTATATAAAACCATTCCGAAGGCCAGTCCTCGGACGCCTTCTTTGGGGTTCCGGATAGATATCCGGTCCCGGCGATACGCCACACTTCAGCTCCGCACACTTGATATATAGACCCCTCTTGAGAGCGGGGCACCAGGCAGAATAACCTCTTCCACAGCGCGAAGTGAGCCTCAACACCCAAGAATAGCTCGCAAAGGGCGACGAAGCCCGCGATATGCAATATAGAGGCGGGTGTGAGATTGTGCAGCTGGAGGCCGTAGAACTCCAGAAGCCCACAGAGAAATGGATGAATTGGAAATCCAAGTCCTCTTACTAGATAAGGGACGAGGCACACCCGCTCTCCTTTGGAGGGATTGGGGGTGCTCTCCGCTTGCTCTCCGCCATTATAGGTGGCGAGTCCGGCTCTGACCGGGACCATATAGGCCTGAGGGAGAAATCCCTTGGCCTGAAGCGACACTAGCTCGCTGTGCGGGATGGAGCACCTCTCCCAGTCTCCAGGTTTAGGACTGGAAGGGCGAGAGGAGGAGCTGCGATGGCTGGCCATGTTGGAATGGACCTTTGCCGGAGGCGCTCTGATGATTACTCGCGGAGAGGAGAAGGTGTGGTTTGGATCTGAATCCCCATCCCATTAAATAGGCGGCTCGTTTATGCGGCTAGGGGTGTGAATGTAAAAACACCCCGACTTTTCGCATTCGTTTAACACGTGGAAGACGGCCATTATTGGGTGTGGAAGCCAAGGTGCGCTACATTACAAAAATCGGACATTATTCAGCAGGTACACGGAATTTGGAGAAGAACCCGCCTTGCAATGCCGAAGACAATCTGCGCGTCAGACTCGTCGTCATTGAAGCCTGGTTCGGGGGCTACTGAGGGAGTCCTGGATTAGGGGGTGTCCGGGTAGCCGGACTATACCTTCAGCCGGACTCCAGGACTATGAAGATACAAGATTGAAGACTTCGTCCCGTGTCCGGATGGGACTTTCCTTGGCGTGGAAGGCAAGCTTGGCGATGCGGATATTCAAGATCTCCTACCATTGTAACCGACTTTGTGTAACCCTAACCCTCTCCAGTGTCTATATAAACCGGAGGTTTTTAGTCCGTAGGACAACTTCATCATACAACAATCATACCATAAGCTAGCTTTTAGGGTTTAGCCTCCTTGATCTCGTGGTAGATCTACTCTTGTACTACCCATATCATCAATATCAATCAAGCAGGACGTAGGGTTTTACCTCCATCAAGAGGGCCCGAACCTGGGTAAAACATCGTGTTCCTTGCCTCATGTTACCATTCGGCCTAGACGCACAGTTCGGGACCCCCTACCCGAGATCCGCCGGTTTTGACACCGACAAGTGTTGATCCGGATGTGTGTGTCTTGCACTCCAAAGGCTCCACTAACTAGGTGCACACATTCAGGGGGAGCCCGTCTATATTTTGTAGTTCTAAAGTATTCTTACTTTTATATCTTTTCCTTGTGCAAATCCCTAGTTGTCATCAATCCACCAAAAAGGGGGAGATTGTTGAGGCATATCTCTCTCGATGTGGTTTTTGTGATTGATGACAATGTGTTTGCGGACTAATCGTGTGCCTTGAGCGTTTCAGAGATTCATCCTTGGCATGAGACGATTTCCTCCCCTCGGAGTGCCATTTAAGACGGTGTAGCTCTTTCGTTTCTCTTTCGGTGGTCTAGTTGCGTAGAGGGCACCGTACTATCAAGAGGGGGTCCGCTGTGGTATTGCTTGGGTGGAATCAACTCGTTCACTTCCGCTTCTCACCCTCAGAGCTCTTCCGCTTCGATGGAGAGATCTTTTCTCTCTTGTGTCTTGTCTGGGTCCCAGCGGTAGTACCGTGCTACCAGCGGTAGTACCGTTGAGGGGTCACAAGCGGCAGTACCGCTCCGCAGCGGTAGTACCACCATGACTCCGCAGTTGTACTACCGCTGGCATGTCTGGCTCCTACCGCCTCGACTCGAGGGCTCTTTTCCTCGTGTCGGGTTTTGCGGCACTAGTTGCGGCAGTAGAGGCGGTAGTACCGCTTCGCAGTTGTAGTACCGCCCTTACCACCGCGGTAGTACCGCTCTGGGTCCAGGTCCCTGCTTCTCTCCTCTGCGCGGCAGTACCGCTAGTTGGAGCGGCAGTACCGCTGGCTCAGCGGTAGTACCCCCCCCCCCCCCAAGCGGTACTACCGCCCTCTGCGGGGCTATTTTGTGGGGCAACGGTTGGATTGTTGCCCCCACTATAAAAGGGGGTCCCCTTCTTCCCCGTTGACCTACCTCTTCCCTCTCAAACTCCATTTTCGCCCGATCTATCTCTCTAGCCAATCAAACTTGTTGATTTGCTCGGGAGTGGTTGAGAAGGCCCCGATCTACACTTCCACCAAGAGATTTTCGATTCCCCCACCTATCCCTAGCGGATCTTGTTACTCTTGGGTGTTTGAGCGCCCTAGACGGTTGAGGTCACCACGGAGCCATAGTCCATTGTGGTGAAGCTTTGTGGTATTGTTGGGAGCCTCCGATTAAGTTGTGGAGATTGCCCCAACCTTGTTTGTAAAGGTCCGGTCGCCGCCTTCAAGGGCACCAATAGTGGAATCACGGCATCTCGCATTGTGTGAGGGCGTGAGGAGAATACGGTGGCCCTAGTGGCTTCTTGGGGAGCATTGTGCCTCCACACCGCTCTAACGGAGACGTACTTCCCCTCAAAAGGAAGGAACTTCGGTAACACATCCTCGTCTTCACCGGATCCACTCTTGGTTATCTCTTACCTTTACTTGTGCAAGCTCTTTAGTGTTACTTCTCTTGCTTGCTTGTTTGGTTGTTGTTATTGCATCATATAGGTTGCTCACCTAGTTGCACATCTAGACAACCTACTTTGATGCAAAGTTTAATTTATTAAAGAAAAGTTAAAAATTGTTAGTTGCCTATTCACCCCCCCTCTAGTCAACCATATTGATCCTTTCACCGACCTTGTGGGCCCCTTATGGACTCCCCTGACTTATTCTCGGTGCCAACACCTCTTATATATTCCCAAATTTCCAGAACAGAACCAAGATCGGGAGTTCCGCCGCCGCAAGCCTCTATAGCCATCAAAAACCAATCGGGGCCCTGTTCCGGCACCCTGCCGGAGGGGGGAAATCATCACCAGTCGCCATCTTCATCATCCCGGTGCTCTCCATGACGAGGAGGGAGTAGTTCACCCTCGGGTCTGAGGGTATGTACCAGTAGCTATGTGTTTGATCTCTCTCTCGTGTTCTTGATTTGGCACGATCTTGATGTACCGCGAGCTTTGCTATTATAGTTGGATCTTATGATGTTTCTCCCCCTCTACCTTCTTGTAATGGATTGAGTTTCCCCTTTGAAGTTATCTTATCGGATTCAGTCTTTAAGGATTCAAGAACACTTGATGTATGTCTTGCATGTTCTTATCTGTGGTGACAATGCGATATTCACGTGATCTACTTGATGTATGTTTTGGTGATCAGCTTGTGGGTTCTGTGACCTTATGAACTTATGCATAGGGGTTGGCACACGTTTTCATCTTGACTCTCCGGTAGAAACTTTGGAGCACTCTTTGAAGTTCTTTGTGTTGGTTTGAATAGATGAATCTAAGATTGTGTGATGCATATCGTATAATCAAACCCGCGGATACTTGTGGTGACATTAGAGTATCTAGGTAACATTAGGGTTTTGGTTGATGTGTGTCTTAACGTGTTATTTTAGTATGAACTCTAGGTCTGTTTGTAACACTTATAGGAATAGACCAATAGATCGATCAGAAAGAATAACTTTGAGATGATTTCGTACCCTACAATAATCTCTTTGTTTGTTCTCCGCTATTATTGAATAAGATTTTTGGTGCTCGCCTAAACGGGAGAGTTTCCTACATCTTGCTGTAATCGAGACATAGGGCGCCTGTTTCACCGCCATTACCTCACTTGGTGCAAGGTAGAAGTTAACTTCTAGTTCAAGGGCACATATAAGAGTCGCTAGTAGCAAAACGGCTGTTTCTTTCAATTTCCGTTTGTATTTCTTTTTTTTCTTTTAACATTTGTTTATATTTACAAAAAAATATTCTACATATAGAAATTCCAAAACTTAAAGTTACTGATTTTTTTAATCATGAATTTGAAAATTGTTAACATAGTGTAAAACAATTGCTAACGTCAATTTAAAAAATGTTACTAACTTTCAAAAAGAATTGAAATTTAAAATGTTCAACACATATTAGAAAAATAATTAATACATTAAAAAACTGTTCATATATATATGTATATATATATATATATATATATATGACTTCTCTTTTGTACTCCCAGGAGTAGGTACTCCCACCCTATTAAATGGCCCAATAATTAAAATATTAGCAAATTGTGTTGCATGCGCAAACAACTTCCAAGATTATAGGTAACGGGTGCATGTTATCCAATGGAAAGTCTGGTTTTGTTACGGAGGTGAGATGGCACTTGGAACGCAAGTAGTATATACCCTTAATTTATTTGCTGAACTTTAGTATATACCCTTTATACCTCTTGAGATTGGGAATGAAGCGTGTAAAAGAAAGATACAGACCTTTTTCATCTACATCATGCTAGCAGTATATACCTCATATGTGTTTTAATATATTTCAAATTGGTGGTGGATGTATATACCCAACTACATGCCAGGCATATACCTGTTTTATTTTTTTGTAAATAGGTCTGTACTGCTTTTTTCAGTAGTATATGCTGAACTTTTTGAAGGAGTATATACCAACGAAATTCAAGAAGTATACACTGCCAATTTTTAAGGTGTATATACCAACAAATACTCAAGCAGTATATATTGCCATTTTTTGTGAGGAGGAGTATATACTTCATTTTTAGATAGATTTATACTTAGCTACCAAATGAGTATGCCATACTTCTATTTGAAATCAGGACTATATACTGCTTTGCAGCCAAAGGAGTATGTACTACTATTTTCGCAAAAAACAAGAGGAGTTTATACTACTACTTTGCAGCCATAGGAGTATATACGACCAGAAACAGATGGTTGGTTATACTATATGACTTGCAGCAAATTAAAGAAGTATATACTACTCCAACACAAGAGAGATATTTGTACCAGATAACAAATAAAAGGTATTTGTACCAGATAACAAATAAAAGTACGCGCTTGCTTTTGCATCTCCCAATTCGAGCATATATTTACAATAAAAATGAATTAGAATACAAAAGAGTATATCTTGTGACCAATCTGAATATGTTTCGCCAGATGTCAATACACACTTCCTTTCCAAAGCACAAATTTGCTGCAGTTTAATGTAAGATCTGAAAGTAAAGAAGTATGGTTGTTTTGTCAAGAACATGAGCAATAGTGAAACAAGAAGCTCGGAAACTCGTTAAACTATGAAGAGATGGTGATTGCTTCATAAATTCAGTATGTCAAAAGAGAAACAGTGCAAGTGTATAGAACTAGAATTCCATCTAATTTACAAGATGACCTTTGCTTTGTAGCTTAAACTAGGATAGCAAAAAAAATGATCTACGCTGTCTCACTTTTCTTCTTATGGGATAAAAAAAAGCTAGAAAGAAAATGTGGTATAATTAGTTTTCTGGACAAATATGACATGAGTATGCTCAGAAATATGAGCATGTTCATCTAAAAAATTAGTATATTCAGAGCTATGAGTATTATTAGTATATTCGTTACAAAGGAGCATTTTCCTAAAAAGGAGTATGTTCATTTAAAAATAAGTATATCAGATCTATGAGAATATTAATTTACAAGGACAGTACACGTCAAGTTTGTTCATCTAAACAGTTCGTGGGAAGTAACTAGCATATGTAATTCATTATGGTCTTTTTACATAGAAGTAGGAAAATCTATAGACAGCTAGAAGAAAATCCTAACAAATTACTCCAGAATCATGGTGACATTCTTCTTTGATGGTCAAGGAATCGTGGTGACATTCTTGAACGCCCTGAATATGGATAAGTGGATGCATACATAGCTGAGCCCATACGTATGTTGCCGACGGATTCATCGTAGTTGTCCGAGTTCTGGTACCCTCGGCCACCTGGAGAACCTCCATATAGGGCACAAAAAAATATTTCTTCTCTAGGAAACAACAGAGCAGGAAAAATAATAGGTTAATCGTATGGAGACTAACCGCATGCTGCTGGCCCTTGGCTTCAAGATCCGTTGTACTGATGCATAACTCTCATCCATGTGAACTAGCGACACGGAAGGCCCTAGATAATCACCTGGAATCCAACAGAAGGAGGATCTTCCCAAGGATCTGGTTTTACATGTCGTTGGTTACCTCCGCAAGTCGCGCATCTCATCGTCGTCGTTAGATGTTGTAGTGCCGCCGCCGTCGTCGCCTGTCGTGATACGTCGGCAAGGTTGTGACATACCATAGGAGGAGCCGCCGAGAGTGGATATTTTCTACGAAGGTATCTTCTAAAATTTGTATTCCGGTGAGAACAGCTAGTTATAATCCCTAAAAATATGGATCGGTCAACAAACTTGTAAACGAGCGCGGTCCTCGCATGCAACAGTTGTTGTTTTCTTAAATAAAAACCTAAGCAGATTTAAGCAGCGATTTGGGCGCCTAAAAAAAGAGGCACACGTGGCATTGGGAGTACGTATTCCTAGGAGTACTAACCCATTTTCCTATATATATATATATATATATATACACACACACATATATACATATATAGTGTTACTATTCATCACTCAGGGTGTAGAATAAGTTATTCTTCACCTGAAATAATTTTACAATCATTTCATAAATAAATTACGTTTGAAATAAAAATAGTTACATTCATCTTGATTCACTATGTAAAATTTGGCATAAGAAAACGAAAATATAGATCATAAGATCAGAAATATACATTTTATGTATATTTTATACTACGTTTTTATGTTCGTAATTTTATGTAACATAAAAAAAATTACGGCGACTATATATTTTTTTACGATCTATTTTTACGTATAAAAAAATTTACGGAACGTAAAATTACGGTGCATTGCTATTAAAATAGAGGGGGTGAAGAGATATCATGTATATGAAAGATGACAAATGTGTATAAACAAATGATCCAAATAAATATGAAAAATGTACAAAGTGTATGAAAATAAGTTGGCACCAAAAAATATATATTTAAAAAATTAATCATGTATTTGGGAAATGTTGAACGTGTATATAAAATATGTTAACCATGTCCCCGCAAAATAAAAATTAATCATGTATTCGGGAAATTTTAAACATATATATAAAGAATGTTCCTGATTTATACAAAAAGTATACAATGTGTATGAAAAGGGTAGGCATCAACAATTATATGTTTTATAAAATGTTAATCATTTATTTAAAAATGTTAAATATATATATCAAGAATGTTCCTGATTTATAGACAAAAATGTACAATGGCTATGGAAAAAGTACAAACAAAAACATATATTTGAAAAAAAAATCTTAATCATGTATTTAGAAAATGTTCACGTAGTTATTACCATAAACAAATATTCCACATGTATTTGAAAAAATGTTGATCATTTATTGAAAGAAGTGTCCAAAACATGTATCAAAGAGAAAATTTACATCATGTATTTGACAAGTGTTCAAGGTGTATCAAACAATGCTTCACGTGCACAATAAAAATGTATACTATGTACTAAAAAACGTGAACATGTGCTGAACAAAGAAAACTGATGAAAATCGACGGAGAAACAAAGAAAAACAACAAAATTCTAATAAAAAGGAAAAAAGAAAACAAAAGCCCAAAAAAATGGAAATGAAAACCAAGGAAAACCAATGCAAAAAATGGAAATGGTGAAACCGAGAAGGAAACAAAGAAAACTGAGAAAGGAAATAAAATAAAACGAAGAAAGAAAGAAAAGCAAAAGAAACATGGAAACCAAGAAAGAAACAAGAAAAAGAAAGAAAAAAGAAAGAGATAGAAAAGGACCAGCATAAACGTGAAAGAAACAAAGGAACCCGGTCAAGAAACAGAGAAAACCCAGAAAGCCGAAGAAAACCATGAAGAAATTAAGAAAACAGAATGGAAAAACAACAGAAAACAAAAAAACTTGACCAAACCAACAAACGGTAGCGATCAAGAAAACAAGAACGCCAATGAACGGAAAGAAAAAAGCACCGAATCAGGCAAGCCAAGAAACGACAGGAGAGTAAAAACGCTCGACGCAAGAGATCCTTCCATCATAGCGAGATATAGTTCTCGCGGGCTCATACAATATGCAATTGCACCCCAAAAAATGAAATATATTTGCTATTGTACGTAAAGATAAATTTCTATATAATATTTGTTCAAAGTTTTGAAGATTGATTTTTTTTAATAGAAGTAATGGCACTATAGTATGGGATGGATGAAGTGCACATTTAGAAACATGCTGCATTAATTTCAATGAAGGAAACAACATCAAGTCAAGCCATTTTGTACTTACACAAGAAAACACTTGTCAAATAAATCCAACAGCTAGTTACACAAGCACTATACACCTGCACTCTATTGTCAAAAACAATTAAAAGTTACAATCAACTATGCACGCAACCATCTCACACGTGTTGGTTAACTTGGCCTTCGCCACAATTAGACAGACCACACCCGCTACCCCCGCTCTCTACATCAACATATATATAGCAGCAACTTCAACCGGATCAGTATCAGGATCTGCCACCGCCATTGGCAAGAGGACATCAGCACCACGGCTAAGATCCTCAGCAAACAACCCGGAAGCAGGTAATGCTGTTCATAAATAACCTGAAACAATTACAAGCTATCCCTTTCAGGAGTTAACGTCTTGTCTTTCGGGGGTACGACATCGCTATTTGGTGTTGTGAGGAGGTGATCTAGATCACCGATGTCGCTGTCAATGATCGATGTGTCCGACTCCAAATCATCATCTGAAGCAATAGCATGGTATCAGTTGCAAAGCAAAAGCCTCACCGTATAGTACATACTTAATCCATTCACAGCACATGGTCTAACACTCTAACCATTAGTTTTTTTTAGAAAAGAACACTCTTAACCATTAGTGCCAGTAGAAAATAAGGTACTAGTACTATAAGACAGGAGACTACACCAGCTGTTGCACTGTTGTACCTTAAACTATCTTATGCTCAGATAGCAGTCACGTTTCAACACGTACTGAGAGCAGTAAAGTGAACCATACAAGTTATTTGGTTATACGGATGAAGCAGTGGTTCTGGACTTCAGGGATTCTGGCTAGTCAAGTAATGTATGTTGACAACTGGCTGTCGCACACACTCCAATTTTAATAGCACAACTTCTCAAATGTTCACAGAAATTCAAGCAGATACAACATCTCAGGCTTCAGGTTGCAGATTACTTAAAACCTCAAATGTCCACACTATTTCAACTTGGTAGAAATGGGTATAAATAATTACATAATATCCTGATAATTCTAGCTTGGTTCACAATCACCATTCCATTGTAAGACAACTAGAAGTGTAACATCATAGATTGAAATGGTCGGTTACAGTCAATAAACACAACCTTGCGCAAGGACTGGAAACAACATCAAAGTAGCTAAGCAGTGTCAAAATGGATGTGTACAGTAAAGTAAACGACCGCGCCAAAATGTTTCCACACAAGGCAGCGTTTGAGTGTGTACAAAACATGTAGAGAGAGGGAGGTTGGGCAAATTTACCGGAAAATTCAAGGTGTGCAGTTTCATCTCTGACCGCTGAAACCTTGATGTTTTCAGGCAGAACACAGTTGCAGACGGAACCTGGTGCCACAAATGTAAAGGCAGAAACAGTTCAGAATCTACATAGCCCAGAAACAACAGATTGTGAAATAGTTAAGATCTATCCTAACCTAATCTGGCAAGTCGATTCACCCATCCAGGAGTTGGCTTTCCGGTCAAACGCTTACAGAAGTCAGCTGTGAAATGGTTACAGTTCTTGACAATCAAGTGATAGGTGTCCCCATGATAATCCTCTGCAAGATCCTCTAGGAAAGCGCGAACTTCAGCCCGGGACATATTGGTGGTACCCATACACACGGAGCGCCTGAAGATAAAACCAGGACAGCTTTTCGGTTCTACTTGGAACACTCCGCTGGTCGCGTATTCATGGGCTCCGTACCCAAACTCCATACCATGCACTGCAGAAAAAGTTTATTGGAATGGTCAGTCTCGGATGTGTCGAGCTTATAGATGACTGCATGAAACTCGTATGCACAAGACCTCGTGACACACTTGACACGGATTTAAGTTGATCCAGAAAATTGAGGCACTAAAAAATATGGCAAGCAGGCAGAGCATAGCAAAGTTGTGATAACAAGAAGAGTTTGAAAGGCCTTGGTGTGGAGCAGCTGAGCTGGAGAGGACCAGAATGTGATGGACCGTACTAATGTGTCAAATTGGCGCATGGAACGACAGGCTAAGTAGGGTCCAGTTAAAGAGTGGCAGTAAGTGAAAACGGTATTTAAGTTAGTTGGTGTGCTAAGTGAGCTTCAGTCCCGTCTCCGGTTCCGCCTCCATTTGGAAACCCAGCGATTCCTGGTGGCTCCATTGCAAGGCCCAGTTTTAGTGACGCCGAACAAGCCATTGGACAGCCTCTGCCTAGGTACACATTAGGCGAGGTACCATGCTGAGCATTAACGGCTGAGAAATGTAGGAATGTTTTGATCCAGTAGCAACAAATGGCGCGTGAAAAGAAGCGAAGTGGCGGCACGTAAGTCGAACCGGCTGCCAAACCGGGGTCATAGGGGGGACAGTACTCCGGTACAATTAGTAGTGGGTTTAACCATATACCAAAAAGATAGGTTAGGGGGGAGAAATGGCCCAACACGGATGTGTGTAAATTGTACAAGCATAATTGGGCCTGTAAGGCAGGCAGGCAGTTGATGAAGGCAGTGTACTAGTACCCTAAATAATTGGGGGAAGCAAGCACAGAAAGGTAGCATGAAAAGTAAAGGAAGCTGCCTGCCTGAACTGAACCTGAACCTGAACCTGAATGAATGGATGGATGTAGTACCAGTACCAACCGGAAGGAAATAAAAGGAGGAGTAAGCGTGATAAATCTGAAATGGTTGGATCCTCCTCTCAAAGATACGACTAGTATTATTCTGCTTCTGGTGGGATAATTCTCTTGGGGGAGAAGAGAAGTAGAGAGGTAGGGTACCTTGTACGGCGGAGTGGAAGATGCCGAGGCCGAACCAGTAGAGGTAGTTGTTGATGGGGGAGATGTCGTAGATGTTGAGGTAGACCGCGTAGGTAGCAGGAGGCGGCGGTGCCGGAGCAGCCGAAGGAGGAGGATCCGATGGAGGCGGCGGCGGGGCGGTGCTGAAGGTGAAGGCCGGCAGCACCCGCATGCGCATCTTCCTGCCCCCGGACACGAAGCAGCAGCAGGAAGCAGAGTCGTGGCTAGCTCAAGCTCAAGCACGACAAGAGAAGAGCAGCTTCTTCTCCATGCGCGCGCGCGACACGGATCTGAGTCGTATCTCGCCGGCTCTACTCTAGTCCGGTGGGATTGGATTCGATTTAACCCAATTGAGCGAGGAGGAGGAGAGAAGCGAGAGAGATTGGGGAAATTTTGGGGGAAGACAAGAAGAGAGAAGGATGGGTTGGATTTTTATCTGGGTTGATTGATTGGGAAAGAAAGAAAGGAAAGCAGAAAGGTTGCCGTTGCCGTTGCTTGCTCGCCTGCTGCTGTCTGCTCTGCTACTTGCTAGTCTTTTCTTTCTTTCTTTCTTTCTTTTTATTTTATCTGGTTGTGCTACGCTGGCCGCACCACCAACTTGCCCTCAACTCACTGAGATACTCCTACTACTAAACCTAACCTAACCTGGCTGTGCTTGCTTGCTTGCTAACCGTTTCTGCCCCCGTCCTAATTTGCGTCAACCACCTCTACTACATTACTATTATATTACTCCCTCCGTCTCAAAATATGAAAACGTTTTCGACACTAACACTAGTATAGTGTCAAAAACGTTCTTATATTCTGAGATAGAGAGAGTGCTTTACAAGACATGCCTACCAGTAGCAATTACCAAAGTGATTTATTATTATTATTATTATTACTTGGTTTTATTCCGAGAAAAAAAACTTTCGATCTACATAGTAGTTTCCATCATCTGTTCTGTCATCAAGGTCCAAAGAGGTCAAAGGAATCGCATCGAGGTATCATAACGAAGGCCATCCAGCGGCGACCACAAACACCGCCCCTCCCTCGCCACACCCGAGCAAATTCTATTGTCGTAGACACTCGCAAAAGTCACCGTCCGGTAGAGCATCATGAGAAGATCCTTATTCGATGTTCAGGGATCTGTCCTAGTCTGCGTCAACCACCTGTAGTACTCTTTTTTTCTTCTTCTTCCTTTTGCCGGAAACTACCTGTACTGCCTCTACTAAACTAATCTAGTAATATTAGTTCTTGAGACATGCGTGCCAGTAGCAACCAGCAAAAGTCTTTAATATTATTATTATCATCATTGTTGTTGTTGTTGTGCTGCGGTGGTTGGTACGGAAAGGCTTTCAACCAAGAGAGAAAAGGAGGGGTAAAGGAAAATGGGCAGCGAGGGAGGGTGACAGCCTAACCTAACCATGATTCATTCGTTCATTCATTCAGGCAGGCAGGCTAATTCATTAGAGATATGTACTTAGTACCCCTAAGTATCAACCGCTGCTGGCTAATTCAGTTTAACAGGTGGGTATCAGAATCAGACAGACGGACGGGCAGAAAGAAAGACAGACCGCGTAGCGACATATGCTACCCATCACAGGCTAAACGACGTCCGTCCGGGACTGATGCCGTGCCAGCACCACAGCGACACAACAATGGGGGTGGGGCCAGCTAAATGAATCAAACATGTACAAGCACACTACAGTGATCTAAACGCTATTACGTTTCTTCGCAAAGGGAGTACCTCTTTTCTACCCCCTCCGTCTCATAAGATAAGAGCGTTTTTGACACTAATACAGTGTCAAAAACACTTGCTATTATATTATGGAACAGAGGAAGGGAGTAAAATACATGAGGTTTTAGGTTTGTCCCAAGTGAAACATCTTTAAGGTTGACCATGTGTACATACAGATAAAAAGCCACAAGATCGCATAGATATAGTAACAGAATATTTTATGATGGAACTAATGAAAATAATTCCATGTTGTAGATGCTGCTATATCTCTTTAAGATACTTAGTAATATGTCTTGATACATCTACTTCACTGACAAGTATTTCCTGAAAGAGGAAGTATTTTGTAACTAGGGAGTACTACTATATTATAGAGATATTTTTAGGCCCCAAAAGAGAGAAAACTTGACTATATATCTGGATGGACATTCTTCCAGCACAAAACGAGTGAGCTGCTGCTAATTCATCCATTTAATTAATTACTGCGAATAAATCCACCAGGCTTTATTTATCACAAATCAATGCTTGAAAGTACGGTACGGCGCAGCACTAAACATACAGCAACACAGCAATGGAGGGGGTGGGGGCAGCCGAATCAACCAATCACACGGTGTAATGCTGGTTGTTGATGTCGTCCAGGTCGATGCCCTTGAGCATGGCGGCGTTCTCCACCTTCCCCTTGAGAGTGTGCACCGCCCTCAGCCTCGTGATCTCCGCGCGCCGCTTGGTCTCCTCCGCCATGTGGCCCAGCTCCATGGACGCCGCCTTCTCCCGCCCCGCCGACTCCAGCCCGTGCAGCGTGCGCTGCTCGTGCGCCCACGCCGCCTGCGACGCCTCCTTCCCAAAGTTCTTCTGGTTCGAAAACGCCACCTGAAACACAAACACGCCCCAAACCCACAGTGTCAGCAACGCGAGCTCGGTTCATCATGGCATGGACCAACCATCATCCTGTCCCTGTCCTTCGACCGACCGACTCACCTTGTTGTCGGTGACGAGGTTCCAGGCCCTCCCGCTGAGACCGTACCGCACGGCAAACTTTATTGGGTCCAGGAGCATGTAGATGAGGATGTTGTACAGCCAGATGACGCCCGTCCAGCCCCACCCGATGCCTCTGATGCTGGCCAGCTCCCAGTCCACCAATGCAGACAGCAAGGACGCAATCTACATCATAATAATACATTTTGCAGCGTCGATCGATTTATTAGTGTTGATAAGTCACACCACAAACCTCAAGCAAAAAGGTGAACTGTGTGAGGAACTCACCAGCTGAGCCAAGACGAACGCAAACATAAGCAGGAAGCCAGGCCGCTCTGTGAAGGACCAGCCTCTCGACCGCGTCACGAATATCAGGGCCTGGCTGATGGTGCTCACTTGGAGGTACACGGCCGAGGCCAGCATCTCTGTATTCTTGGCGATCGACTCCATGTCGTGACCGATACTGTTTACATTCAACGTGCGGACACGGAAGTGTCTCTGCAAGTAGCATGGACGATACAAGTGAGTTTGCACAGCACAGCTACCTAGTCCTTCCAAGAACTGCTTATGTAGTAGTATAACTTTGCAAGATGCAAAAAGGTATAGCCTTGTTGCCAGAAGAGGTACGCGATAGGTACTGCCTAATGAACTGCGTCAAAGAAATAGCGATTACCGGAAAAAAGTCTGTCTTATAAGCCGCCCAAAAGAACAGAACGGTTGTTACGGCCAAGTAAGCCCCCAGTACCACTCCTGTTGCGAAGATCTCTGCTAGCTTCCAACTGTCTGGACATGGAGACGGCTTCACCTTATCTTTGGATATGGTCATAATGGTTCCTGAGCAGCAGTAGTCATCACCAGAGTTAAAAACAAATGAATACCTATTGGTAAAAACATTTCTGGTAAGTCAAGACAGCAATGTTCTTACCATCATTAAGGATGGCTATCAGAAGAACCATCATTGGAGGGAAGTCAAACTTCCAAAGGCACGCCAAGAGCAAAAAACCAAGCTGCACACAGGTGAGATTTTTTATCATTGATGTGAATTCCAAAATGAGCATCAGCTTTGTAAGTATGAACAGGAACTGGAACAAGTCTTATTTGCTATTGTAGATGTTGATATTTTGTACAAATTTGGTCAAACTTTACAAAGTTTGACTTAAGACAAACCTAATATGTGAAGTAAAAAGAAACAGAGGGAGTACTTTTGGTCCATGGGCTTTGCTCAAGGGCGAACCCTATATAGCATTTACCCATACATATAACAAACTTGACCAGACACTAATATGTTGTTATAACGGATTTGTAATGGAAAATCATAATTTAACTTGGTATAATCAAATGGTTCCCAAATGGTATAAATAGTTTGCATAGCATAAACTTACCACAATACGGATGGTTATAGATACAGCGTATATCTGCAAAAAAAAACATAAATGATTGACATCAGCCAACTTCCCTTGTTACCTGAATAAAACAGCTTTCCGTAAAACACGAAAAAATCAACATATTCCTCTTCAAAGACATACAAAAGCCTAAAGTATTAATAATGTTGGAAAAGGAGAACTAGCATGATATGGAAAATGTTGCCTAAGATGGCAAGTTAGAAACAAAAGGAAAAAATGAATTGGAAACACAAACTCAACTGTATAATTTTTCATCCGCTGAAAAATGGCGCGACTTGTTAAAACAGCACTGATGATCACACTCAACCCAGGCTCTGTCAGAACAATATCAGAGGCCCCGCGAGCAGCATCAGTTGCATCAGCCACCGCAATCCCAATGTCCGCTACCTTCAGAGCAGGTGCATCATTAACTCCATCTCCTGTCATCCCGCATATGTGCTTTCTGGCTTGGAGCCTCTTGACAATTTCATATTTGTGCTCTGTGGAGGGGAGACAAGTTAGAGTGAAGCACACGATCACACAATGGCACAAGAGAAAAGTAAAGCTCACCAGGGAAAACTCCAGCAAAACCATCTGCCTGCTCAATCAGTTCGTCCACTGATAGGACCGCGATATCACTATCTATTTTGTCACCAAGCAATGATGATGATGGATACATGTTGGTGCCCATTCCTAGCCTCCGCCCAGTTTCCTTACCAATAGCCAACTGATCACCTGAAATTTTGTCCAAGGAGCATATTCATAATTCATAAAGATAGTGGGTCCAGGGAAACATATAGCAGTCAATATTAACAGATTATTCTGAAGCTCAGGACAGCTAAGCAAAGCCTGAGACTGCCACTGCTACTAGTGCTAGTACTAGCAGGCTAATGCGTGGATCGACACTTTAGCACTTCTTTTCCAGGAACATCAGGGCACATTAAAATTTAAAAGCTAACATTCTCAGATTGACTTCACCATGTTACCAGCCTCTGGGGAACAGACAATCCAAGGGAATAAACAGCAGTCCATTATCAAAGCTTACGTGATGATTGTGGTGCAAGAAAGTGGTCTGTTCCCATTTAGTGTACTAAAAAGGTACCTGTAATCATTTTCACACTGACTCCAAGGTCTAGAGCTCGGCGTATGGTTTCAGCACTATCATGGCGGGGAGGATCAAAGAGTGGGAGAAGACCAATAAATTGCCAGGGTCCACCAGCACTTTCCTTGGTACCTTCAGGAACTTCCTGCACGTTGAAGGAAATTAGCAAGTTTTGTAGGTAAACTGACCAGCAGATAAGTAGAAGACTAGCATCCAATAACCTGGTATGCAACAGCAAGCGACCGCAGCCCCCTCTCAGCAAAATTGTCAATTACTTGATGGACCTTCCTTTCGATCTCAGATTTATTTGCTGCCAGGTTCAGAATCTGCAAGACAATTAAATGAAACATAAGCAGATGCTGTGACTGTTTATTTCATAACAAAGTGATGTATCCTTGGACAAAAAATCAGATGACGTAAATTTCTATACCTGTTCAGGAGCACCTTTGCTAACCCTGTGCATTTTACCCTTAGCATCCAAGTACGTGAGAGCTGTCCGCTTGTCCGTTGGGTTAAATGGAAGGAAATGGACTTCTTCGATGCCAGCACGTGCCTAACAGCGGATAGAATGGAATATAACTAGTGTACAGTGTGACTAAAAGCATAACTATTAACTGACTCAGTAATGTATGAATGGAAACTTCTAAAGATTAGAGCAAAAGAATCACTTTTCAGTGGTATAAAACTGAGCTAGAAGGCATTACAAAATTCATGATGATATCCCCTGCTATGGAATACATGTTTGTTCAAATCCTCTAGATTAGTCAATATGTTCCCTGTACACTGATAATTCTTGACATGCTACTTTTGTTTTCAGAATGTACAGGGAACAGAATCTACTGATGAATATATGGTCAAGATGGTATCTATTGCAGTTAAGATTGTTGTTTGGTGACCGCTGTTATTTGTTTCCCTAGCTGAGTGAAGCACAAGCCAGGAATCACTGGAACTGGCTAAAGTCATAGATATATCAGAGAGGAGAGATTTTTACCTCTTTTGGGTCTGGAAGCATGGCAACAATAGCGAAATCAATAGCATCCTGATTCTCCAGTCTCGAGGCCCTTGCGGCCATCAACACGACATCACTCTTTTCGTAACCTCTAGTAAAAACCTAGAGAAAAATGCTTATCTTTCAGACCTTAGGAACATGAAGACAATGTAACTATGTTCAAAAGTACAAGTTGTGGGAGTTATGACCTCAATTATATTGTTGTCTACAGTCAGTTTGTTGAGTGTCAATGTTCCTGTTTTGTCACTGCAAAGCACGTCCATTCCGGCCATCTCTTCAATTGCAGTCATTCTCTTGGTAATAGCACCCTGAAGTCAACAGTTAAGAAAAGCGGTCACTTTCTAGGATATAGTTAGATGCCTTTTATTTCAGTGGTAGTCAGAGAGCTCTAGCCATAGATGAATATTCAAACCTGTTGTGCAAGCTTATGTGATCCAATAGCCATAGTTACAGACAGAACCGTGGGCATCGCAATTGGAATCCCTCCAATCAGAAGCACCAGAAGGTTATCAACTGTCTGGCGGTACGGTCTGTGTTGAACAGCCGCCATGACGATTAACTCGATAGTCATCCCAATTGCAATGGAGCAAATGCAGAAGTTTCCGATCGATGTGAGAACCTGAAAGCATCCATAAATTGCAGCCCATACCATGAATTTCAGCTGACAGTAGACACACTGATTGCTGAATAATACTCTACCTTCTGAAAGTGGCCGACATGGGTGGTTGACTCAACGAGGTGAGCAGCTTTTCCAAAGAAAGTATGGATCCCAGTGGCAATAACAACTGCTTCTATTTCACCCTGCTTACAAGTGGAACCAGAGTAAACTCCACCTCCAGGATGCTTGGTTACGGGTAGTGATTCTCCTGTCAGTGCAGACTGCAAAGCAATTGACATATGGTATTAGCACTTGCTGCTCCATATTCTTCTAGTATCAGAATTCTTTTATTTAGCAGAAATACTTTAGCAATATGCATTATGCAACGTGCAGAGGAGATAGTTGAGTTGGCTGAAAGACCTGATCAATTTTGAGAGGATCGCCCTGTAGTAGACGCGCATCAGCAGGAATGATGTCTCCAAGCTTAATACTGATTATATCACCCGGAACCAACAACGATGCGTCTAATTCATTCCAGGTGCCATCACGCAGAGCCTACAAAAGAAGGTAACACATAAGTATGAGGAAAAGGGGGCACCGGCCATGTAACTTGATCCTTGAGTACTAGTAGTGCTGGTAGGTAGTATTTGAAGAAAGCTATATATGTAGGTAGAAATTACCTTAGCCTTTGGTGCGAGGCGGGCCATGAGCGCAGCAGCGGCATTGCCGGCGTTGTTTTCCTCTACGAAGCTGATGGTGGAGTTGACGACCAAGAGAATGACGATTCCGACGAAATCGTGGAAGTCTATACCCATCGACTGCGTCAACGCCAATTGCAGTTCATAGTTAGTATGGGACCATAGTAGCATAGAGGTAACAGCATATAATCTACGATGGCAGTAGCAGTAGTAGTAGGTTACGTTTCCCCTGAGGTCCTTTCCACCGTGCGCGAGGGCGATCGCCATGATGGCGGCGGCCTCCATGACCCAGGAGAGCGGGTTCCACATGAAGCCCAGGAACTTGAGGATCTTGCTCTCCTGCATTGCAATTGATTAACAAATGGTTACTGCTAGTTGTATGAGAGAATTAAACTAAGAGCACAGAGATTAGTGAGTGCATGTATATACATTTTTCTCTTCGAGCTTGTTGTATCCGAAGATTTCGACCCTCTGCTGGGCGCTCTCGGTGGTGAGGCCCTCCTTGGTGCACCTGAGGTGCTCGAAAACCTCCTCAACGGGGATGTGCTCCTGCAATTAACCGATACAGTTAAGAGTTACTCCATGATTCTGTAGATTGTTCATCATTGTTTTGATCACTCAGAGTTTTCTTTTTTCTTTTTACTTCACCAAGGCATAGCTTCGGTCTTGCTTGACTTTGGTAGTCGTCGGTGGGATTTTTGTGTGTGCGCGCGCTGTGTTGTGCATCCTAGCAAGTAGCTATGCAGAAGCCGGGGGTGTTGCTCATTGTGTTTGTATCCTCTTGATGCTTCATTTTGAGCTAATAAAAAATCCGCCCTTTGTCGAAAAATGATTGCCAGGTGATTAACAAGGAGTGGGGGGAGGGAGGAAGAGCGGGTACCAGATCGACGGTCTCCTTGTTGAGGTCGGAGAGGCCATTGGCTTCGGCGGCGGGCGGGTGCTCCTCCTTGGAGTCCATGGCGACGGGCGGTCAGCTACCAGTACCACCAGCTCGCTGCTGCTGCTCTGCTGCAACCGGAGACGGCGACCGGAAGGGGGCGAGGAGGGAGACGGGGAGCAGGTGGTGGAGGAGGCGGAGGCGGGGACGGGCGTATAAATGGGGGGATGTGGCGGGCGGCGGCGATCGAGAGGGGCGCTGGTCCAGTTCCGGCGGCCATCGGCATCGGTCGTGGCTCCGTCGCTGGCAGCGGGCAAGCGGCCAAGGCGGGGCGCCTAGGTCCCCTCGACTGTCGTCTTCTCCCGCCTTCGGTCTCGCCGCCGTCGGCGCCCACCACCAGTACTACTATCTAGCTAGGTCACTCTCCTCGCCTCGGGGACGACGGCCGGTGTACGGACGACGGATCTACGGATGGACTATTTTTTTGCCCCCGCAAATGGACTGGAGACTGGAGAGGAAACCACAACCACACTGCTCTGCTCATCCGTGGCACATCGATTGGTCAGTCAAATTCCAAATCATGGCGACGGCAACCATTATACAATACTACACAATATCCATTCTTGTTTATGGCATTTTGGATTGAAGGAATATTATGATTCTACTAGTCTATGAAAACGATTTCCTAAAATTTACGTGGATTATTGTGCCGTGCTAAAATTCCGTGGGGCTTCGAGGTTAAACCCTTTTTGAGGGTTTTTTCCTTGGTGTAAATCATATTGTATTTAGAGGATTTTATACTGCTCGTTATGCTTCCTGGATATGATTGCGAGCGTGCGATTCTACCATGCCAATTTGTGACTCTGAATTTTTGTGTATTGACGTCTATTTCAAACATTGTATTTTTTCTATTGGAATTCTTGTTTCATTTTCCTTTTTTATGCCTTAATTGAAACTATGATTCAAATATGCCCCTAGAGAGTAATTGTTCATGGTTTGTTTGTTTTAGTAGATATGTATCTAATGAGGCGCTAATCTGTAACGTCAGCCAATTGCGAAACAACGAGGTTGTATAGGGTTTCGCCGGTGAGCTCAACCCAAGTGACATGCCACAAAGACCATGGCTTCCCTCTGCACCCCGGTGAGCTTAACCCAAGTGACATGCCACAAAGACCATGGCTTCCCTCTGCACCCCGGTGAGCTTTTTTTGAGGTCCACACAATCGAAGACAAGCCATTGTAATTACACCAAGCTCGGGCGTAAAAGGTTTTGCTCGTATCTTTTTTCTTAGTGTACGTCTTGACAGCGCCGGAAACGGGAGGCATCAGGGCAAAGGGCTTGGGGTGTGATTTTACTTCGGGGTTCTTTTGTATTTTTATGTTGACTCCCTGTCCGTCAAGCGTTTTTCAGCTTGTAATTCTCTTTCGGCATCTAAATGGAGCATGTAGCCAGGGACCAGGGACGGATCTAAGGGGGGACGAGGGGACCCCCCCCCCTCCCCCAATGATCGTATCGTCCTCGATAGCGATCAGTTAATCCCTTTTTTTTGCTTACCCGCTTGTCCCGAGCTGGCTTCACCCCCCCCCCCCCTCCTATCCTTCCTCACACCTTTTTCACGTGAAAGCTTCAGCCCATGTACAACCCATTACATGCTAAACAAAAATCATCATCATAAAAGAAAATTGCCTAGCAGGCCATCATGGAAGGGAAAGAGACATGTTAATTGCACCACGCGGCCACGACCTGATTACGCACTCCCATATCGCTAATCTTTCCAAGCCGTCGTTGCTATCGAAACTGACACCCGAAGGCTGCTGCGATCGGATCTCTCCATAGGGTCGCCATGGAGAGAAGCGGAGAAGGGAAGGGGTCGCCTGGATACGTAGGTGTCGATCCACGCACACGTTGCCACTTCCCAGCAGAATGGACGCACAGATGAACAACCACCACACAAGGGGAAAAGGTAATTGATTCTCACATCAGATTAGTTATTTGCTTTAATAATTATAGAAGTACACTTAGACAGATTTAGAAACAATTATAATATTCCTACTTGTGCTTGTGTAAACATGAAGAAGAAGAGAGCAGAATCGATTCATAAATTTCTGATTCTTGTTTTGGCATTGGGTTGAGTCAATGAGGTCCATCTTGCCAATTCCAATAAATAATGAGATTAGGTAATATATTATTTACCCACATTGCACTACTTCAAATTATTATTTCATAAGATTATATGGTGTTTATAGTGTTGTGAATTTGTTTTGTCATTTGTCAATTTTCAATCAAATTTTGATCATGTGACTGCAATGAATAGACAAAAAAATGGTATGTTGACACCATGGCATCTCCATTAGCCTAGACCCTAAATTTCGAAATCCTGGCTCCGTGGAGACTTAGTTCTACAATCCATGGAGACTCTCTTGACGACCAATCGACTTGGTGGCATTTGCAATTGGCAATTGCCGGGACTTTTCACCACCACACCATTTGACCGGAGGACCAGCTACTACTATGCTGTTCACTTCTGGGGCGATGCAAGCAAGAGTTTGCGGCTGTCCCTTGCCTGTGATGTATCTTCAGCCACTCAACCGACCATAAACTCCCTCTGTTTGAAAATTCTTGTCTTAGATTTGAATAGATACAAATTTATCTAGTTACGTTTCAGTGTTAGATACATCTATATCTAGACAAATGTAAGACAATATTTTTGAAACGAAGGTAATACCACCTAGTTTGCGCAATTGTATTCGGCGAAAAACGGCATCTGTATATAAGCAGCACGTGCAGGATACGGACAGGTACAAAGGTGCTAGCAGCTAGTATTACTGAGGGAATTGCACGAACCACCACTTATTGGGGCTAGTGTTGCACAAAACACCTACTATACAGGTTTGTTGCAGAAAGCACCACATATTGGTGTAATACATTGCAGATAGGTCTAATCTAGTGTTTAGCTATATTAACATAATTTCAGACAAATGGATCCCGCTTGTAAGTCAATTCTAACCGGCTGATGCAAAGGAATGTGATTTTTATCCGTTTGGGTCGGCCGAGCAGACATGCATGTCCGGGTTTTTTGGGTCGGCTGGTGCACCCACCGTGGCCGACGCATTTGTCCGCGCGGTCTTAGAAAAACTAAATAGGCACAAAAAATATTTAAATTTAAAACATGAATATTAATAATACATGATTAAACATTAAAACCGCTGGCCAAAGTCCCCTTCAAACATAACTAAATATAATAAAACATAATAAAAACAAAAAGCCTCACAGCAGTTCTCGCCCACAGCCGTAAGCGTCATCCTCATCGTTGGAGCAGGTAAAGTCAAAGAACTTTGGCGGCTATGCCCAGGGGAACGCTGTCTGGTAGGCCGCGAGCGCGGCCTCCTCCAACGTCTGCTACTACGCCATGGCTGCCTGGCGCCGCTTGCCTCCTCCTGCTTCCGCCGCTCCTTCTCCTCCTCGCGCGGCTAGTGCTATCGGTGCTCCTCCTCTCCGCGCTCGTGTCGCATGCGGTGCTCCGACCAGTCCACTTCTCCTCTAGCGTGCGGCAGCGCCGCTGCTCAAGGTAGGCCGCCTCCTCCTCTGATGCATCGAGCCACACCAGTGGTGTGCCGACCCTCCCGCACGATGCCCTGCCACTGCGTATGTCTCGGTGACTGTGGGCGGTGCCGGCGTGGGTGTATGTGGTGCTGGTAGCAATGGCGGCGGCAGTGGCGGGTAGATGCAATTGCCGGCCACAGAGAGCTGGAGCGCCTCCTCCAGACCAAGTATGCAAGACTAGTCATATTATTTTTTGATGGTTGTATTGGCCACATGACAACTAGTTTGCTGTAGTGGCCATATAGCAAATACTTGGATGCTAAAATCTAATGGCAACAATATCTACCATGTTTTTGGTGCTAGTGATCACATGCCGAACTTGTTTCATTTAAATTTTGGTTCAAATTTTAACAATTTCAGAAAATATGAAAAATTCCAGTGAATTTCACATGTCTACAGTACCATTCTGGGAAAGTTTTACCCCATTTGGATCAATGGGTTGAAGATAATGAAAGTTTTGGTTAGCCCGTACAATTTTTTGGTTCAATTTTTGACATTTTTCAGAAAAATGAGAAACAATTCCAGTAAATACTACATGTATTCAATACTAATTTGAGAAAGTTTCGGCTCAATTGGACCACAAGTTTGGGAGATAATGACGATCTAATATGTTGGCTGATGTGACCGGTTTTTATTGCCACATGTGCACTTACAAGTAGGACCCATATGTATAAAATTATGTCAATGTATCCAAACACTAGATTAGATCTAGTTGCAATGTATTACACCAATATGTGGTGTTTTCTGCAACAAACCCGTATAGTAGGTGTTCTGTGCAACACTAGCCCCAATAAGTGGTGGATTATGCAATTCCCTCAGTATTACTATAGAGGCCGGCATCTCCTTGCTTCCGTGCTTTGATTTGCTTTGTTTAAGCTTTGGTCAGTAAATATAGTCGGCTGCTGGTATTACTATATAGACTCGCTTATTGCCATGTTATCTATAGTCAATGCAATAGCCAACATGTATAATGCTATCTTCATTTCTTAATATAAGATGTTTTTGCAGTTCATTTTGTTAGTAATATATGATTCACCTTCAAGGATGTCCTACTTTATTAACATATGGTCCAAAACTTCCACTTTTGTAAAGTTTCTTGGAGCCTGTGCTTTAATTAGTCGGCTGGAAATCTACTACAGCAGCTCCTCTTCTCTCTCCTTCAGGCAATTCTGAAAGAAAAGAAGGGAAAATGGCCATCTTCTTTCAGTTAAGAGGCGGTCTCTTAGCTCTAAGAGAAACCATATTTTGGTCACACATTTTTGTAGATACTAGATAAACATCAATCACCACAAAACATGGCGCCATGTAAACACTAAACTGTGGAGATAGCACTAAAAGATACATAAAACCCATCATATAGTCGTATCTCTAGGTAACATTGAGGATGCCTTTTAGAAAAGAAGGGTAGCATGGAGAAAACCCGGTTTCAGCCATTGTAGATGCCCTAACTGATCTCACGGGCCTTCTGTTAGACCATTACCGTAGCCATCATTCCATGCGACACATACTTTCCCTAAAATTTGCTTTCAGAGTGATTTAACATGGTTCTTGCCAAAGCCACCACACCTTTCATCAATGGCACAGGGTGACAAGAACACTTGGGATCTGTAGAGGTTAGTAAAACCCCCTCTACTTCTCACTGTGTACATACATGGAGAGACCCTTGGCGATCAATCCACTTGGTGTCATTGCAATTGGCAGCCGCCGATGTTTGTCAACAGAATTTCCAACAGAACATTTGACTCCATGTTGTCCAATTCAAGTTCCTTTGCCGGCAACCGACACTTGGCTGTACCGCATCTACAGCCATTCCTTGAATCAATGACACACACACCACAGGGTTTGTGCAATTGTATGTATTCCGCGAAGAAGGCGCCGTGCACAGGGTGTGTATTTTGTACTCCCTCCGATCCAAAAAAAAGTGATTGTCATGGTTTTAGTTCCAAAATTATCTTGGATCGGAGGGAGTAACTTTGCATGGCTGGTCAGGCACATCCTTGGTGCATCTCCTTGCTTCTGCTTTGCTTTGGGTCTCCCTTCCCTTTCTCTTTAGCAAGCTAGCTTGCCTGAACAGTTAACAGCAGCAGCAGCCATGACACCAACAGCCCAACCAACCAACCAAAGGCTAGTAGTAGCAGCACAAGAATGGGGAAAGAAAAGCACTAGCAATTAACCAGACACAACTAAATGGACAGCTAATTGCACTGGGGAGTTGTTTGGTACTGGTACTAGTAGTAGTACATCTCACTCACACTCACTCACACTCACATGCTTCTTCTTTCTTTTTCCTTCTGCCAACAAACACCACACCATACACAAGCACATGCCATTAGTTAGTATTTTATCTCAGCTGGACCGCCTCAGGTACCACCGGCAGCATAGCATAGCAGAGGCAACACCTGGTGAAGGTCTCAACCCTTTCTTTTCTTGCCTTTGCCTCTAGGGTTGCGGTGGCCGTCCACCTAATTAATTCTCCTCCATTTCAGCTTTATTGGTAATACTACTAGTTTTACTACTCTGTTTCTTCTCCAACATGTATGTTAGGCTAGGTTCCTTGTCTTCTTGTCTTCTTGACTCTTGAACCTCCCTCCCTTCCCAGCTTGTGTCCTTTTTTCTTTTTACTTTTGAAGAATCCCCAACTTGTTCTTGACTTGGTTCTGTTCCAAATGGAAATGCCCTACATTTTAATTTTATGCACATCTCCAAAGTTCCAATCCAAACATCCCATTTCATTCCATCCATAAGTCCCAGAACAACAAGTCTGGCTGGGGCCTCCACTCTGAGATCACAGCAATGCAGATGGATGGATGGATGGATAGAGGAGTTCAATGGAATCTATACTCCTCTCTTTCACAAAGCAATACTACTGGTAACAACAAATGGAGTGACGAGAGAAAAAGAATAACATTATCAGAGGGGCTAAGTGCTAGCTCATAGAAACAAATGCAATGCGATGCGATGCCACGGTGTTATCTCTGTCTGTCATCACAATCAGAATTACATATAGGAAGGAATGGTCAGATGAGCTGCTCCAGTTGATTCTCTTGTTAGTTGCTAGTTTTGTTCTATGGAGTAACAATGTAGTAGTAGTAGTAGCAGTAGCAGTAAATTTGTGTATACACAAGGAACAGGGGAAGATCCTAATGCTAAGCCATAATTAAGACAAGAAGAGACAACGAATTTCGATTCATTCTGCTGCATCCTAGGTAGTAGTGAGCTCCAAATCTCTCCAAAAAGAATGGAATTTGATCAAGAAATACCAGCACTTTGTCTGTCTAAGGTGTACTTGTATACGGGCGGCGAGATCTTGTTGCCTAGGACTTGGTGGCGGCCGTGGCGGAGCGGCGCGTCGGCCCCGTCTCCATGTCGCCGTCCTCCTTCTTCTCCACCACCACCCCCGTGGCCTCCTCCCCTCCGGCGCTGTCGGCGGAGGCGACGGGCTCGAGGTCGTCGCGGACGCGGAACGCGGCGTGGAGCACGACGACGGGGGCCCCGGCGGCGAGCGCGAAGAGGAGGTTGGGTATGGCATCAGCCGCCGCGAGGTCGGCGACGACGAGGACCACGAAGACGGCGGCGACGAGGCGGCGGTCGAGGAGGCGGCGGAGGAGCGCGGAGTTGGGGAAGGCCCGGAGGAGGCCCCCGTAGAGGAGCAGGCCCTTGGAGGCGGCCATGAGGAAGAGCATGGAGGCGCGGTGGCGGGGGGCGAGGGAGGCGAGCAGCAGCGCCCACTGGATCACGGCGTAGTGGACGCGGAAGGTGCGGAGGTTGCGCACGGCGCGGACCGCCGCGGCCTCGGCGTCGGGCGCCGGGGCGAAGGCCGAGGGGCGGGGCGCGAAGCGGGCGAGCGCGCGGCGGCCGGTGCGGAGGCTCGCGCCGGCCCTGTCCAGCGCGCGGCGGACCGCGCCGGGGCCGTCGGCGGACATGGCGGAGGGGGCCGGCGGGCGCGCGGGCGAGATCCGCGGTTGCCCCTCTCCCTCCTTTTGGCGTGCGGTTTGCTTCTCTCTCACCTTGTCTTCGGTCTGGGTCTGGGTGTGGTCCGCTTTGCCCACACACACACAAACCCTTGGATCTAGGCCAAGGCCAACCCTCCCAACCTCAACAAAAATGCAAAATGTGGTGCCAATTCTGTTCTTTTAAGCACAAGAAATTCCAGCCCAACTTTGAAAAATTCGAGTCAAATGCCCTCACAGGCATTTAATTTAGTATTTAATACTCCTTTTGTATCAAAAGATCAGACGTTTTGGCAGATACAAAGGTAGTACTAACTAAAGAGCGTTGCTACACGGACGACATTTCACGCGCGATGCATAGACGACACTGCATATCCTACCATTCATGCATCAGACCAAAGTGCACAAAGCTGTTGGATTAGGCATCGTGCATGTATCGTCCCAGCATTTGTCGTCTATGAAGTAGTTTCGCTAGCTAAATGCTCGTGTGCTTGCTATAAAAGTTAATTGTTTATTATACTCCCTCCATCCTAAAATTCTTGTCTTAGAATTGTCTAGATACGGATGTACCTAATACTAAAACGTGACTTGATACATCCGTATTTAGATAAATTTAAGACAAGAATTTTGAGACGGAGGAAGTACATTATCAATTGTTTAAACACTTGTGCCACCATCACCATGATACACGAGTTGGTGTAAAATTTTTTTTTGAAAATCTCAAGGTATACCACAAATCGAGACAAATGTATGTCCTTTTACAATATGGATGAAAACCTTGAGAATTCCTAACTTAAGAGGTGAATGCACGAAAACAAAGATAGCATATTGGGGGAGGCTCGACTATAGCTGGCCAAACGGGCCGTGCTAATTGGGCCGGCCCAGTAGCACGCAGGAACGGCACGGCCCATGCACGGCACGCGGCACGCCATGGGCCGTGCCTGGGCCTAGAGGCTGGGCACGCGGGCCGACACGACAGGGCCTGTTTAACTCTTTTTTTTGAAATATATAAATAAATATGTCCTATATAAATACCTAGAATTCTAATATGTTCAATAATTTTGTAGTGCATGCGTACATTTGTAGTGCTCTAATATATTTCTTTCTATTTCTTTTATTCTTTTAGTATTTCTAGAGCATAGCTTGTACCCTTTTACTTTTTTGGGATGGAAGGTTTTAATGAGGCAAGCGCTAATAAAACTCTAAATTTATCCCAGATAATACTCTACATTTTTTGGAAAAAAATGTTGCTGTAGAGAGGGAAAAAATGCGCCAGCCGAGGTAAATATGCGCAGGCGGCTCAGCGTGCCTGGGCGTGCCGCGTGCCGGCCCAGATAGGCTGCATGCCGTGCCTGGGCTGCCAGCTCCCGCCCGTGGGCCGGCATGGCACGGCCCGTCTAATAATCGTGTCGTGGCGGGCCGTGTCGTGCCGGCCCGTTTGGCGAGGTATAGGCTCGACTCTCCGCTTACCACCCCTTTCCTCGTTCCCTCCACCTCCCATCCCCTTCGCTCTACCTCTTCTCAGGTCTGCCTCACTCCCCCCCTCACTAGTAGAAAAAGGGTCAAACGTGAAGCACATTAGTGCCGGTTTAAATTTGAGCCGGCACTAATGTGTACATTAGTGCCGGTTCCAATGGCTAGCCGGGCCGCTCTCATTAGTATCGGTTCGTGGCGAACCTTTAGCACCGGTTCGTGCCACGACCCGGTACTAAAGTGAGTGGTGGCAGGATGTTGTCAGTCCGGGGCCCCTCCAGCACCTTTAGTACCGGGTCGTATCACGAACCGGTACTAAAGGTCGTCGTACATAGACCCTTCGTCCACCCGAGCTCGCTCTGTTCTTCCCCTTTCCCCTCTCCTCTCTGTTCTTTTCCCTCTTCCTCTCAAGCTCATCACACATTTTGCCCAAGATTTGAAGGCCCCCATCCATTCAAATGATCACAAAGGTTTGCAACTTTTTCCTTTCATCTCTCATTGCTAGATTAGCTCGTGCAATGCTTTATATAGTGATTGATTTTTGAGTTTAGTAATTTGGGAGGAATTATATATATATATATGTGCTAGTATTTGATTTATATGCAATTTGAGGTCATAAATAACACTTAGTTTGCATATGTAGGTGTGGTTTACTTAGTACCTTCTAAATCTCCGTCGTAACCACCATCGATCGCTCGCAACGTCCCGTCGCCGGCACCACCTTGTGGTGAGCCTGTTGTTCATGAAGTTTTATATAAAAAATTGATGTTTGTGTGATTTGGATATATAGTTACTCGTATAATTATCTTACTCATACGTTGTTTGTTATACATAGTGCCATGGTTTTGATATCCGTCCCCGTCGGCCCTCGTCCGGGTTATGATTCGGATGTGGTATATTCTCTTTTAAAACTATTCATTGCATTTCGTGTTTATGACAAATTATGCCCATCAAGTTGACATAGATATTTGTATGTAGGAGGTAGTTGAACCGGAAATTCCAACCAACCCTATTGTCGAGAGGTTAAATTTAGTTGAAAGAGAAAACGAGGATTTGAAGGAAAAATTGAAATGAATTGAGGGGGAGAAGATGGAATTGGAGTTGCATGTTGCCGATGTCGTCGATGATCACAAGATTAAGATGGAGAAAATGCGCTTGAAGATTAGAAAGATTAGAAAATATGCCATTCATAGTGAGGCTTGGTATTATTATGCTGTTGGTTCAATTGTTACCTTAGTTGCGATCTTGATCGCATTTGTTGTTGCATTTAAATTCTTTAGCTAGAGAGTTATTTGTTTGTTGCATTTAAGTGTTGTATGAACTTTATGTATTGTATTAATTTGATGTTTTCGGTGCTGTGTATTGAAGATGAGCCGGCAATGGATGTACGATGACCGATGCTCTCCCGAGTTCATTAATGGCGTGCATACTTTTCTGCTTGCGGCTGAGGCAAACAAGCGAGCGGATGGTTTTATGCATTGTCCATGTGCTGGCTGTAAGAATGGTCACAATTACTCTATGTCAAGAACCATTCACGTCCACCTGTTTGAGTCCGGTTTCATGCCCCACTATAATGTTTGGACCAAGCATGGAGAAAGAGGGGTTATGATGGAAGACAATGAAGAAGAAGAGGACGACGACAGCTATCCTGGCCATGGGTTCCCTGAATACGATGATACAACAATGAGGGAAGAAGCTGAGCCGGTAATGCAGGAAGAAGCTGAGCCGGCAATGCGGGAAGAAGCTGAAGAAGATGTTGGGGAACGTAGTAATTTCAAAAAATTTCCTACGCACACGCAAGATCATGGTGATGCATAGCAACGAGAGGGGAGAGTGTGATCTACGTACCCTTGTAGATCGACAATGGAAGCGTTAGCACAACGTGGTTGATGTAGTCGTACGTCTTCACGGTTCGACCGATCCAAGCACCGTTACTCCGGAACCTCCGAGTTCTTGGCACATGTTCAGCTCGATGACGATCCCCGGCCTCCGATCCAGCAAAGCGTCGGGGAGGAGTTCCGTCAGCACGACGGCGTGGTGACGATCTTGATGTTCTACCGTCGCAGGGCTTCCCTAAGCACCGCTACAATATGACCGAGGTGGAATATGGTGGAGGGGGGCACCGCACACGGATAAGGAACGATCACGAAGATCAACTTGTGTGTCTAGGGGTGCCCCCTGCCCCCGTATATAAAGGAGCAAGGGGAGGAGGCCGGCCGGCCCTTATAGGCGCGCCAGGAGGAGCCCTCCTCCTAGTAGGAGTAGGACTGCTACTAGGAGGGGGAAAGAAGTGGGAAGGGAGAGGGAAAAGGGGAGACGTCGCCCCCCTCTCCTAGTCCAATTCGGACCAGGGGGAGGAGGCGCGCAGCCCACCTCTGGCAGCCCCTCTCTCTCTCCACTAAGGCCCATATGGCCCATTACTTCTCCCGGGGGGTTCCGGTAACCCTCCGGCTCTCCGGTTTTCTCCGAAATCATCTGGAACACTTCCGGTGTCCGAATATAGCCGTCCAATATATCAATCTTTATGTCTCGACCATTTCGAGACTCCTCGTCATGTCCGTGATCACATCCGGGACTCCGAACTAACTTCGGTACATCAAAACTCATAAACTCATAATATAACTGTCATCGTAACCTTAAGCGTGCGGACCCTACGGGTTCGAGAACAATGTAGACATGACCGAGACACGTCTCCGGTCAATAACCAATAGTGGAACCTGGATGCTCATATTGGCTCCTACATATTCTACGAAGATCTTTATCGGTCAGACCGCATAACAACATACATTGTTCCCTTTGTCATCGGTATGTTACTTGCCCGAGATTCGATCGTCGGTATCTCAATACCTAGTTCAATCTCGTTACCGGCAAGTCTCTTTACTCGTTCTGTAATACATCATCTCACAACTAACTCATTAGTTGCAATGCTTGCAAGGCTTTATGTGATGTGCATTACCGAGAGGGCCCAGAGATACCTCTCCGACAATCGGAGTGACAAATCCTAATCTCGAAATACGCCAACCCAACATGTACCTTTGGAGACACCTGTAGAGCACCTTTATAATCGCCCAGTTACGTTGTGACGTTTGGTAGCACACAAAGTGTTCCTCCGGCAAACGGGAGTTGCATAATCTCATAGTCATAGGAACATGTATAAGTCATGAAGAAAGCAATAGAAACATACTAAACGATCGGGTGCTAAGCTAATGGAATGGGTCATGTCAATCAAATCATTCACCTAATGATGTGATCCCGTTAATCAAATAACAACTCTTTGTCCATGGTTAGGAAACATAACCATCTTTGATTAACGAGCTAGTCAAGTAGAGGCATACTAGTGACACTCTGTTTGTCTATGTATTCACACATGTGTTATGTTTCCGGTTAATACAATTCTAGCATGAATAATAAACATTTATCATGATATAAGGAAATAAATAATAACTTTATTATTGCCTCTAGGGCATATTTCCTTCAGTCTCCCACTTGCACTAGAGTCAATAATCTAGTTCACATCGCCATGTGATTTAACATCAATAGTTCACATCTTTATGTGATTGGTTCACATCTCCATGTGACTAACACCCAAAGGGTTTACTAGATTCAATAATCTAGTTCACATCACTATGTGATTAAGAACCAACAAGTGATCATGTTTTGCTTGTGAGAGAAGTTTAGTCAACGGGTCTGCCACATTCAGATCCGCATGTATTTTGCAAATTTCTATGTCAACAATGCTCTGCATGGAGCTACTCTAGCTAATTGCTCCCACTTTCAATATGTATCCAGATTGAGACTTAGAGTCATCTGGATCAGTGTCAAAGCTTGCATCGACGTAACCCTTTACGACGAACCTTTTGTCACCTCCGTAATCGAGAAACATATCCTTATTCCAGTAAGGATAATTTTGACCGTTGTCCATTGATCTGCTCTTAGATCACTATTGTGCTCCCTCTCTTAACACAGTGTATGGTATACAATAGATCTGGTACACAGCATGGCATACTTTATAGAACCTATGACTGAGGCATAGGGAATGACTTTCATTCTCTTTCTATCTTCTGCCGTGGTCGGGCTTTGAGTCTTACTCAACTTCACACCTTGTAACACATGCAAGCAACTTTTTCTTTGACTGTTCCATTTTGAACTGCTTCAAAATCTTGTCAAGGTATGTACTCAATGAAAAACTTATCAAGCGTCTTGATCTATCTCTATAGATCTTGATACTCAATATGTAAGCAGCTTTACCGAGGTCTTTCTTTGAAAAACTCTTATTCAAGTATCTCTTTATGCTATCCAGAAATTCTGCATCATTTCCAATTAGTAATATGTCATCCACATATAATATCAGAAATGCTACAGAGCTCCCACTCACTTTCTTGTAAATACAGGCTTCTCCAAAAGTCTGTAAAAAACCAAATGCTTTGATCACACTATCAAAACGTTTATTCCAACTCCGAGAGGCTTGCACCAGTCCATAAATGGATTGTTGGAGCTTGCACACTTTGTTAGCTCCCTTTGGATCGACAAAACCTTCTGGTTGCATCATATACAACTCTTCTTCCAGAAATCCATTCAGGAATGCAGTTTTGACATCCATCTGCCAAATTTCATAATCATAAAATGCGGCAATTGCTAACATGATTCAGACAGACTTAAGCATCGCTACGGGTGAGAAGGTCTCATCGTAGTCAACCCCTTGAACTTGCCGAAACCCTTTTGCGACAAGTCGAGCTTTGTAGACTGTAATATTACCGTCGGCGTCAGTCTTCTTCTTGAAGATCCATTTATTCTCAATTGCTTGCCGATCATTGGGCAAGTCAACCAAAGTCCACACTTTGTTCTCTTACATGGATCCCATCTCAGATTTCATGGCTTCTAGCCATTTTGCGGAATCTGGGCTCACCATCGCTTCTTCATAGTTCGTAGGTTCATCACGATCTAGTAGCATGACTTCCAGAACTGGATTACCGTACCACTCTGGCGCGGATCTCACTCTGGTTGATCTACGAGGTTCAGTAGTATCTTGTTCTGAAGTTTCATGATCATCATCATTAGCTTCCTCACTAACTGGTGTAGGTGTCACTGAAACAGTTTTCTGTGATGCACTACTTTCCAATAAGGGAGCAGGTACAGTTACCTCGTTAAGTTCTACTTTCCTCCCACTCACTTCTTTCGAGAGAAACTCCTTCTCCAGAAAGTTTCCGAATTTAGCAACAAAAGTCTTGCCTTCGGATCTGTGATAGAAGGTGTATCCAATAGTCTCCTTTGGATATCTTATGAAGACACATTTCTCCGATTTGGGTTCGAGCTTATCAGGTTGAAGCTTTTTCACATAAGCATCGCAGCCCCAAACTTTCAGAAACGACAACTTTGGTTTCTTGCCAAACCACAGTTCATAAGGCGTCGTCTCAACGGATTTTGATGGTGCCCTATTTAACGTGAATGCGGCTGTCTCTAGAGCGTATCCCCAAAACGATAGCGGTAAATCAGTAAGAGACATCATAGATCGCACCATATCTAGTAAAGTACGATTACGACGTTCGGACACACCATTGCGTTGTGGTGTTCCGGGTGGTGTGAGTTGCGAAACTATTCCACATTGTTTCAAATGTACACCAAACTCGTAACTCAAATATTCTCCTCCACGATCAGATCGTAGAAATTTTATTTTCTTGTTACGATGATTTTCAACTTTACTCTGAAATTCTTTGAACTTTTCAAACGTTTCAGACTTATGTTTCATTAAGTAGATATACTCATATCTGCTCAAATCATCTGTGAAGATCAGAAAATAATGATACCTATCGCGAGCCTCAATATTCATCGGACCACATACATCAGTATGTATGATTTCCAACAAATCTGTTGCTCGCTCCATTGTTCCGAAGAACAGAGTCTTAGTCATCTTGCCTATGAGGCATGATTCGCAAGCATCAACTGATTCATAATCAAGTGATTCCAAAAGCCCATCAGCATGGAGTTTCTTCATGCGCTTTACACCAATATGACCTAAACGGCAGTGCTACAAATAAGTTGCACTATCATTATTAACTTTGCATCTTTTGGTTTCAATATTATGATTATGTGTATCACTATGATCGAGATCCAACGAACTATTTTCATTGGGTGTGTAACCATATAAGGTTTTATTCATGTAAACAGAACAACAATTTATTCTCTTACTTAAATGAATAACCGTATTACAATAAATATGATCAAATCATATTCATGCTTAACGCAAACACCAAATAACACTTATTCAGGTTCAACACTAATCCCGAAAGTATAGGGAGTGTGCGATGATGATCATATCAATCTTGGAACCACTTCCAACACACATCGTCACTTCACCCTTAACTAGTCTCTGTTTATTCTGCAACTCCCGTTTCGAGTTACTAATCTTAGCAACTGAACTAGTATCAAATACTGAGGGGTTGCTATAAACACTAGTAAAGTACACATCAATAACATGTATATCAAATATACTTATGTTCACTTTGCCATCCTTCTTATCCGCCAATCACTTGGGGTAGTTCCGCTTCCAGTGACCAGTCCTTTTGCAGTAGAAGCACTTAGTCTCAGGCTTAGGACCAGACTTGGGCTTCTTCACTTGAGCAGCAACTTGCTTGCTGTTCTTCTTGAAGTTCCCCTTCTTCCCTCTGCCCTTTTCTTGAAACTAGTGGTCTTGTCTACCATCAACACTTGATGTTTTTCTCGATTTCTACCTTCGTCAATTTCCGCATTACGAAGAGCTTGGGAATCGTTTCCGTTATCCCTTGCATATCATAGTTCATCACGAAGTTCTACTAACTTGGTGATGGTGACTAGAGAATTCTGTCAATCACTATCTTATCTGGAAGATTAACTCCCACTTGATTCAAGCGATTGTAGTACTCAGACAATCTGGGCACATGCTCACTAGTTGAGCGATTCTCCTCCATCTTTTAGCTATAAAACTTGTTGGAGACTTCATATCTCTCAACTCGGGTATTTGCTTGAAATATTAACTTCAACTCCTGGAACATCTCATATGCTCCATGACGTTCAAAACGTCTTTGAAGTCCCGATTCTAAGCCATTAAGCATGGTGCACTAAACTATCAAGTAGTCATCATATTGAGCTAGCTAAACGTTCATAACGTCTGCATCTGCTCCTGCAATAGGTCTGTCACCTAGAGGTGCATCAAGGACATAATTCTTCTGTGCAGCAATGAGGATAAACCTCAGATCACGGATCCAATCCGCATCATTGCTATTAACATCTTTCAACACAATTTTCTCTAGGAACATATCAAAATAAACACAGGGAAGCAACAACGCGAGCTATTGATCTACAACATAATTTGCAAAATACTACCAGGACTAAGTTCATGATAAATTTAAGTTCAATTAATCATATTACTTAAGAACTCCCACTTAGATAGACATCCCTCTAATCCTCTAAGTGATTACGTGATCCAAATCAACTAAACCATGTCCGATCATCACGTGAGATGGAGTAGTTTCATTGGTGAACATCACTATGTTGATCATATCTACTATATGATTCACGCTCGACCTTTCGGTCTCCGTGTTCCGAGGCCATATCTGTATATGCTTGGCTCGTCAAGTATAACCTGAGTATTCCGCGTGTGCAACTGTTTTGCACCCGTTGTATTTGAACATAGAGCCTATCACACCCGATCATCACGTGGTGTCTCAGCACGAAGAACTTTCGCAACGGTGCATACTCAGGGAGAACACTTCTTGATAATTAGTGAGAGATCATCTTAAAATGCTACCGTCAAACTAAGCAAAATAAGATGTATAAAAGATAAACATCATATGCAATCAAAATATGTGACATGATATGGCCATCATCATCTTGCGCCTTTGATCTCCATCTCCAAAGTACTGTCATGATCTCTATCGTCACCGGCATGACACCATGATCTCCATCATCTTGATCTATATCAATGAGTCGTCACACGGTCGTCTCGCCAACTATTGCTCTTGCAACTATTGCTATCGCATAGCGATAAAGTAAAGCAATTATTTGGCGCTTGCATCTTATGCAATAAAGAGACAACCATAAGGCTTTTGCCAGTTGCCGATAACTTTAACAAAACATGATCATCTCATACAACAACTTATATCTCATCACGTTTTGACCATATCACATCACAACATGCCCTGCAAAAACAAATTAGACGTCTTCTACTTTGTTGTTGCAAGTTTTACGTGGCTGCTACGGGCTTAAGCAAGAACCAATCTTACCTACGCATCAAAACAACAACGATAGTTTGTCAAGTTGGTGCTGTTTTAACCTTCGCAAGGACCGGGCGTAGCCACACTCGGTTCAACTAAAGTTGGAGAAACTGACACCCGCAAGCCACCTATGTGCAAAGCACGTCGGGAGAACCGGTCTTGCGTAAGCGTACGCGTAATGTCGGTCCGGGCCGCTTCGTCCAACAATACCGCCGAACCAAAGTATGACATGCTGGTAAGCAGTATGACTTATATCGCCCACAACTCACTTGTGTTCTACTCGTGCATATAACATCAACATATAAAACCTAGGCTCGGATGCCACTGATGGGGAACGTAGTAATTTCAAAAAAAATCCTACGCACACGCAAGATCATGGTGATGCATAGCAACGAGAGGGGAGAGTATGATCTACGTACCCTTGTAGATCGACAACGGAAGCGTTTGGTTGATGTAGTCGTACGTCTCCACGGCCCGACCGATCAAGCACCGAAACTACGGCACCTCCGAGTTCTAGCACACGTTCAGCTCGATGACAATCCCCGGACTCCGATCCAGCAAAGTGTCGGGGAAGAGTTCCGTCAGCACGACGGTGTGGTGACGATCTTGATGCACTACCGTCGCAGGGCTTCGCCTAAGCACCGCTACAATATTATTGAGGACTATGGTGGAAGGGGGCACCGCACACGGCTAAGAGTATGATCACGTGGATCAACTTGTGTCTTTCTGGGGTGCCCCTGCCTCCATATATATATGCTTAAGAGGGGGAGGCCGGCCGGCCAACATAGGGCGCGCCAGGAGGAGTCCTACTCCCTCCGGGAGTAGGACTTCTCCCCCAATCCTAGTTGGAATAGGATTCGCGAGGTGGGAAAAGAGAGAGAGAGAAGGAGGGGGCCGCCGGCCCCCTCTCTCCTTGTCCTATTCGGACTAGGGGGGAGGGGCACGCGACCCAGCCCTGGCTGCCTCTCCTCTTCTTCCACTAAGGCCCATTAAGGCCCATATAGCTCCCGGGGGTTCCGGTAACCTCCCGGTACTCCGGTAAAATCCCGATTTCACCCGGAACACTTCCGATATCCAAACATAGGCTTCCAATATATCAATCTTTATGTCTCGACCATTTCGAGACTCCTCGTCATGTCCGTAATCACATCCGGGACTCCGAACAACCTTCAGTACATCAAAATGCATAAACTCATAATATAACTGTCATCGTAACCTTAAGCGTGCGGACCCTACGGGTTCGAGAACAATGTAGACATGACCGAGACACGTCTCCGGTCAATAACCAATAGTGGAACCTGGATGCTCATATTGGCTCCTACATATTCTATGAAGATCTTTTATCGGTCAGACCGCATAACAACATACGTTGTTCCCTTTGTCATCGGTACGTTACTTGCCCGAGATTCGATCGTCGGTATCCCGTACCTAGTTCAATCTCGTTACTGGCAAGTCTCTTTACTCGTTCCGTAATACATCATCTCACAACTAACTCATTAGTTGCAATGCTTGCAAGGCTTATGTGATGTGTATTACCGAGAGGGCCCAGAGATACCTCTCCGACAATCGGAGTGACAAATCCTAATCTCGAAATACGCCAACCCAACATGTACCTTTGGAGACACCTGTAGAGCACCTTTATAATCACCCATTTACGTTGTGATGTTTGGTAGCACACAAAGTGTTCCTCCGGCAATCGGGAGCTGCATAATTTCATAGTCATAGGAACATGTATAAGTCATGAAGAAAGCAATAGCAACATACTAAACGATCGGGTGCTAAGCTAATGGAATGGGTCATGTCAATCAGATCATTCACCTAATGATGTGATCCCGTTTAATCAAATAACAACTCTTTGTCCATGGTTAGGAAACATAACCATCTTTGATTAACGAGCTAGTCAAGTAGAGGCATACTAGTGACACTCTGTTTGTCTATGTATTCGCACATGTATTATGTTTCCGGTTAATACAATTCTAGCATGAATAATAAACATTTATCATGATATAAGGAAATAAATAATAACTTTATTATTGCCTCTAGGGCATATTTCCTTCAGGCGCCGCCCCCCTTCCTTGTCCAATTCGGACTTGGGGGAGAAGGGGCGCACGGCAGCCCCTAGGCCTCCTCTCCTCTTCCTCCACTAGGCCCATTAAGGCCCATTAGGTTACCGGGGGGGGGGTCCGGTAACCTCCCGGTACTCCGGTAAAATGCCGATTTCACCCGGAACACTTCCGATGTCCAAACATAGGCTTCCAATATATCAATCTTTATGTCTCGACCATTTGAAGACTCCTCGTCATGTCCGTGATCACATCCGGGACTCCGAAAAAAATTCGGTACATCAAAATATATAAACTCCTAATGAAACTGTCATCGTAACGTTAAGCGTGCGGACCCTACGGGTTCGAGAACAATGTAGACATGACCGAGACATGTCTCCGGTCAATAACCAATAGCGGAACCTGGATGCTCATATTGGCTCCTACATATTCTACGAAGATCTTTATCGGTCAGACCGCATAACAACATACGTTGTTCCCTTTGTCATCGGTATGTTACTTGCCCGAGATTCGATCGTCGGTATCTCAATACCTAGTTCAATCTCGTTACCGGCAAGTCTCTTTACTCGTTTCGTAATACATCATCTCGCAACTAACTCATTAGTTGCAATGCTTGCAAGGCTTATGTGATGTGCATTACTGAGAGGGCCCAGAGATACCTCTCCGACAATCGGAGTGACAAATCCTAATCTCGAAATACGCCAACCCAACATGTACCTTTGGAGACACCTGTAGAGATCCTTTATAATCACCCAGTTACATTGTGATGTTTGGTAGCACACAAAGTGTTCCTCCGGCAAACGGGAGTTGCATAATCTCATAGTCATAGGAACATGTATAAGTCATGAAGAAAGCAATAGCAACATACTAAACGATCGGGTGCTAAGCTAATGGAATGGGTCATGTCAATCACATCATTCTCCTAATGATGTGATCCTGTTAATCAAATGACAACACATGTCTATGGTTAGGAAACATAACCATCTTTGATTAACGAGCTAGTGAAGTAGAGGCATACTAGTGACACTCTTTTTGTCTATGTATTCACACATATATTATGTTTCCGGTTAATACAATTCTAGCATGAATAATAAACATTTATCATGATATAAGGAAATAAATAATAACTTTATTATTGCCTCTAGGGCATATTTCCTTCAGGCGCCGCCCCCCCTCCTTGTCCAATTCGGACTTGGGGGAGAAGGGGCGCACGGCAGCCCCTAGGCCTCCTCTCCTCTTCCTCCACTAGGCCCATTAAGGCCCATTAGGTTACCGGGGGGGGGGGGGGTCCGGTAACCTCCCGGTACTCCGGTAAAATGCCGATTTCACCCGGAACACTTCCGATGTCCAAACATAGGCTTCCAATATATCAATCTTTATGTCTCGACCATTTGAAGACTCCTCGTCATGTCCGTGATCACATCCGGGACTCCAAAAAAATTCGGTACATCAAAATATATAAACTCCTAATGAAACTGTCATCGTAACGTTAAGCGTGCGGACCCTACGGGTTCGAGAACAATGTAGACATGACCGAGACATGTCTCCGGTCAATAACCAATAGCGGAACCTGGATGCTCATATTGGCTCCTACATATTCTACGAAGATCTTTATCGGTTAGACCGCATAACAACATACGTTGTTCCCTTTGTCATCGGTATGTTACTTGCCCGAGATTCGATCGTCGGTATCTCAATACCTAGTTCAATCTCGTTACCGGCAAGTCTCTTTACTCGTTTCGTAATACATCATCTTGCAATTAACTCATTAGTTGCAATGCTTGCAAGGCTTATGTGATGTGCATTACTGAGAGGGCCCAGAGATACCTCTCCGACAATCGGAGTGACAAATCCTAATCTCGAAATACGCCAACCCAACATGTACCTTTGGAGACACCTGTAGAGCTCCTTTATAATCACCCAGTTACATTGTGACGTTTGGTAGCACACAAAGTGTTCCTCCGGCAAACGGGAGTTGCATAATCTCATAGTCATAGGAACATGTATAAGTCATGAAGAAAGCAATATCAACATACTAAACGATCGGGTGCTAAGCTAATGGAATGGGTCATGTCAATCACATCATTCTCCTAATGATGTGACCCCGTTAATCAAATGACAACACATGTCTATGGTTAGGAAACATAACCATCTTTGATTAACGAGCTAGTCTAGTAGAGGCACACTAGTGACGTTTAGTTTGTCTATGTATTCACACAAGTATTATGTTTCCGGATAATACAATTCTAGCATGAATAATAAACATTTATCATGATATAAGGAAATAAATAATAACTTTATTATTGCCTCTAGGGCATATTTCCTTCAGTCTCCCACTTGCACTATAGTCAATAATCTAGATTACACAGTAATGATTCTAACACCCATGGAGTTTTGGTGCTGATCATGTTTTGCTCGTGGAAGAGGCTTAGTCAACGGGTCTGCTACATTCAGATCTGTATGTATCTTGCAAATCTCTATGTCTCCCACCTGGACTAGATCCCGGATGGAATTGAAGCGTCTCTTGATGTGCTTGGTTCTCTTGTGAAATCTGGATTCCTTTGCCAAGGCAATTGCACCAGTATTGTCACAAAAGATTTTCATTGGACCCGATGCACTAGGTATGACACCTAGATCAGACATGAACTCCTTCATCCAGACTCCTTCGTTTGCTGCTTCCGAAGCAGCTATGTACTCTGCTTCACATGTAGATCCCGCCACAACGCTTTGTTTAGAACTGCACAAACTGACAGCTCCACCGTTTAATGTAAACACGTATCCGGTTTGCGATTTAGAATCGTCCGGATCAGTGTAAAAGCTTGCATCAATGTAACCATTTACAATGAGCTCTTTGTCACCTCCATATACGAGAAACATATCCTTAGTCCTTTTCAGGTATTTCAGGATGTTCTTGACCGCTGTCCAGTGATCCACTCCTGGATTACTTTGGTACCTCCCTGCTAGACTTATAGCAAGACATACATCAGGTCTAGTACACAGCATTGCATACATGATAGAGCCTATGGCTGAAGCATAGGGAACATCTTTCATTTTCTCTCTATCTTCTGCAGTGGTCGGGCATTGAATCTTGCTCAATTTCACACCTTGTAACACAGGCAAGAATCCTTTCTTTGCTTGATCCATTTTGAACTTCTTCAAAACTTTGTCAAGGTATGTGCTTTGTGAAAGTCCAATTAAGCGTCTTGATCTATCTCTATAGATCTTAATGCCCAATATGTAAGCAGCTTCACCGAGGTCTTTCATTGAAAAACTCTTATTCAAGTATCCCTATATGCTATCCAGAAATTCTATATCATTTCCGATTAGTAATATGTCATCTACATATAATATCAGAAATGCTACAGAGCTCCCACTCACTTTCTTGTAAATACAGGCTTCTCCAAAAGTCTGTACAAAACCAAATGCTTTGATCACATTATCAAAGCATTTATTTCAACTCCGAGAGGCTTGCACCAGTCCATAAATGGATCGCTGGAGCTTGCACACTTTGTTAGCTCCCTTTGGATCGACAAAACCTTCTGGTTGCATCATATACAATTCTTCTTCCAGAAATCCATTCAGGAATGCAGTTTTGACATCCATCTGCCAAATTTCATAATCATAAAATGCGGCAATTGCTAACATGATTCGGACAGACTTAAGCATCGCTACGGGTGAGAAGGTCTCATCATAGTCAATCCCTTGAACTTGTCGAAAACCTTTTGCGACAAGTCAAGCTTTGTAGACAGTAACATTACCGTCAGCGTCAGTCTTCTTCTTGAAGATCCATTTATTCTCAATTGGGCAAGTCAACCAAAGTCCACACTTTGTTCTCATACATGGATTCCATCTCAGATTTCATGGCTTCAAGCCATTTTGCGGAATCTGGGCTCACCATCGCTTCTCCATAGTTCGTAGGTTCATCATGATCTAGTAGCATGACTTCTAGAACAGGATTACCGTACCACTCTGGTGCGGATCTTACTCTGGTTGATCTACGAGGTTCAGCAGTATCTTGTTCTGAAGTTTCATGATCATCATCATTAGCTTCCTCACTAATTGATGTAGGTGTCACAGAAACTGGTTTCTGTGATGTACTACTTTCCAATAAGGGAGCAGGTACAGTTACCTCATCAAGTTCTACTTTCCTCCCACTCACTTCTTTCGAGAGAAACTCCTTCTCTAGAAAGTTTCCGAATTTAGCAACAAAAGTCTTGCCTTAGGATCTGTGATAGAAGGTGTATCCAATAGTTTCCTTTGGATATCCTATGAAGACACATTTCTCCAATTTGGGTTCGAGCTTATCAGGTTGAAGCTTTTTCACATAATTAAGCATCACAGCCCCAAACTTTCAGAAACGACAACTTTGGATTCTTGCCAAACCACAGTTCATAAGGCGTCGTCTCAACGGATTTTGATGGTGCCCTATTTAACGTGAATGCGGCCGTCTCTAAAGCATAACCCCAAAACGATAGCGGTAAATCAGTAAGAGACATCATAGATCGCACCATATCTAGTAAAGTACGATTACGATGTTCGGACACACCATTACGCTGTGGTGTTCCGGGTGGCGTGAGTTGCGAAAACATTCCGCATTGTTTCAAATGTACACCAAACTCGTAACTCAAATATTCTCCTCGACAATCAGATCGTAGGAATTTTATTTTCTTGTTACGATGATTTCCAACTTCACTCTGAAATTCTTTGAACTTTTCAAATGTTTCAGATTTATGTTTCATTAAGTAGATATACCCATATCTGCTTAAGTCATCTGTGAAGGTGAGAAAATAACGATATCCGCCACGAGCCTCAACATTCGTCGGGCCACATACATCTGTATGTATGATTTCCAACAAATCTATTGCTCTCTCCATAGTACCGGAGAATGGTGTTTTGGTCATCTTGCCCATAAGGCACGGTTCACAAGTACTAAGTGATTCATAATCAAGTGGTTCCAAAAGTCCATCAGTATGGAGTTTCTTCATGCGCTTTACACCGATATGACCTAAACGGCAGTGCCACAAATAAGTTGCACTATCATTATCAACTCTGCATCTTTTGGCTTCAACATTATGAATATGTGTGTCACTACTATCGAGATTTAATAAGAATTGACCACTCTTCAAGGGTGCATGACCATAAAAGATATTACTCATATAAATAGAACAACCATTATTCTCTGATTTAAATGAATAACCGTCTCGCATCAAACAAGATCCAGATATAATGTTCATGCTTAACGCTGGCACCAAATAACAATTATTTAGGTCTAATACTAATCCCGAAGGTAGATGTAGAGGTAGCGTGCCGACCGCGATCACATCGACTTTGGAACCATTTCCCACGCGCATCGTCACCTCGTCCTTAGCCAATCTTCGCTTAATCCGTAGTCCCTGTTTTGAGTTGCAAATATTAGCAACAGAACCAGTATCAAATACCCAGGTGCTACTGCGAGCATTAGTAAGGTACACATCAATAACATGTATATCACATATACCTTTGTTCACCTTGCCATCCTTCTTATCCGCCAAATACTTGGGCAAGTTCCGCTTCCAGTGACCAGTCTGCTTGTAGTAGAAGCACTCAGTTTCAGGCTTAGGTCCAGATTTGGGTTTCTTCTCCTGAGCAGCAACTTGCTTGTTGTTCTTTTTGAAGTTCCCCTTCTTCTTCCCTTTGCCCTTTTTCTTGAAACTAGTGGTCTTGTTGACCATCAACACTTGATGCTCCTTTTTGATTTCTACCTCCGCAGCTTTCAGCATTGCGAAGAGCTCGGGAATTGTCTTATTCATCCCTTCCATATTATAGTTCATCACGAAGCTCTTGTAGCTAGGTGGAAGTGATTGGAGAATTCTGTCAATAACGCAATCATCTGGAAGATTAACTCCCAATTGAATCAAGTGATTATTATACCCAGACATTTTGAGTATATGCTCACTGACAGAACTATTCTCCTCCATCTTGTAGCTATAGAACTTATTGGAGACTTCATATCTCTCAATCCGGGCATTGCTTGAAATATTAACTTCAACTCCTGGAACATCTCATATGCTCCATGACGTTCAAAACGTCGTTGAAGTCCCGATTCTAAACCATAAAGCATGGCACACTGAACTATCGAGTAGTCATCAGCTTTGCTCTGCCAGACATTCATAACATCTGGTGTTGTTCCAGCAGCAGGCCTGGCACCCAACGGTGCTTCCAGGACGTAATTCTTCTGTGGAGCAATGAGGATAATCCTCAAGTTACGGACCCAATCCGTGTAATTGCTACCATCATCTTTCAACTTTGCTTTCTCAAGGAACGCATTAAAATTCAACGGAACAACAGCACGGGCCATCTATCTACAATCAAACATAAACAAGCAAGATACTATCAGGTACTAAGTTCATGATAAATTTAATTTCAATTAATCATATTACTAAAGAACTCCCACTTAGATAGACATCCCTCTAATCCTCTAAGTGATCACGTGATCCAAATCGACTAAACCATGTCCGATCATCACGTGAGATGGAGTAGTTTCATTGGTGAACATCACTATGTTGATCATATCTACTATATGATTCATGCTCGACCTTTCGGTCTCCGTGTTCCGAGGCCATATCTGTATATGCTTGGCTCGTCAAGTATAACCTGAGTATTCCGCGTGTGCAATTGTTTTGCACCCGTTGTATTTGAACATAGAGCCTATCACACCCGATCATCACGTGGTGTCTCAGCACGAAAAACTTTCACAACGGTGCATACTCAGGGATAACACTTCTTGATAATTAGTGAGAGATCATCTTAAAATGCTACCGTCAATCAAAGCAAGATAAGATGCATAAAAGATAAACATCACATGCAATCAATATAAGTGATATGATATGGCCATCATCATCTTGTGCTTGTGATCTCCATCTTCGAAGCACCGTCATGATCACCATCGTCACCGGCGCGACACCTTGATCACCATCGTAGCATCGTTGTCATCTCGCCAATCTTATGCTTCCACGACTATCACTACCGCTTAGTGATAAAGTAAAGCATTACAGCGCAATTGCATTGCATACAATAAAGCGACAACCATATGGCTCCTTCCAGTTGCCGATAACTCGGTTACAAAACATGATCATCTCATACAATAAAATTTAGCATCATGTCTTGACCATATCACATCACAACATGCCCTGCAAAAACAAGTTAGACGTCCTCTACTTTGTTATTGCAAGTTTTACGTGGCTGCTACGGGCTTAAGCAAGAACCAATCTTACCTACGCATCAAAACCACAACGATAGTTTGTCAAGTTGGTGCTGTTTTAACCTTCGCAAGGACCGGGCATAGCCACACTTGGTTCAACTAAAGTTGGAGAAACTGACACCCGCCAGCCACCTGTGTGCAAAGCACGTCGGTAGAACCAGTCTCACGTAAGCGTACGCGTAATGTCGGTCCGGGCCGCTTCATCCAACAAATACCGCCGAACCAAAGTATGACATGCCGGTAAGCAGTATGACTTATATCGCCCACAACTCACTTGTGTTCTACTCGTGCATATAACATCAACACATAAAACCTAGGCTCGGATGCCACTGTTGGGGAACGTAGTAATTTCAAAATTTTCCTACGCACACGCAAGATCATGGTGATGTATAGCAACGAGAGGGGAGAGTGTTATCTACGTACCCTCGTAGACCAACATCGGAAGCGTTATGACAACGCGGTTGATGTAGTCGTACGTCTTCACGGCCCGACCGATCAAGCACCGAAACTACGGCACCTCCGAGTTCTAGCACACGTTCAGCTCGATGACGATCCCCGGACTCCGATCCAGCAAAGTGTCGGGGAAGAGTTTCGTCAGCACGATGGCGTGGTGACGATCTTGATATTCTACTATCGCAGGGCTTCGCCTAAGCACCACTACAATATTATCGAGGACTATGGTGGAGGGGGGCACCGCACACGGCTAAGAGAACGATCTTGAAGATCAACTTATGTGTCTAGAGGTGCCCCCTGCCCCCGTATATAAAGGAGCAAGGGGGGTGCGGCCGGCCCTAGGAGGAGGCGCGCAAGAGGAGTCCTACTCCTACCGGGAGTAGGACTCCCCCCTTTCCCTAGTTGGATTAGGACTTGGGGGGAAGGAGGAGAGGGAAGAAAGGAAAGGGGGGGCGCCGCCCCCCTCCTTATCCAATTCGGACTTGGGGGGGAAGGGGCGCGCGGCAGCCCCTAGGCCTCCTCTCCTCTTCCTCCACTAGGCCCATTAAGGCCCATTAGGTTACCGGGGGGGTTCCGGTAACCTCCCGGTACTCCGGTAAAATGCCGATTTCACCCGGAACACTTCTGATGTCCAAACATAGGCTTCCAATATATCAATCTTTATGTCTCGACCATTTCGAGACTCCTCGTCATGTCCGTGATCACATCCGGGACTCCGAACAAACTTCAGTACATCAAAATATATAAACTCATAATGAAACTGCCATCGTATCGTTAAGCGTGCGGACCCTACGGGTTCGAGAACAATGTAGACATGACCGAGACATGTCTCCGGTCAATAACCAATAGCGGAACCTGGATGCTCATATTGGCTCCTACATATTCTATGAAGATCTTTATCGGCCAGACCGCATAACAACATACGTTGTTCCCTTTGTCATCGGTATGTTACTTGCCCGAGATTCGATCGTCGGTATCTCAATACCTAGTTCAATCTCGTTACCGGCAAGTCTCTTTACTCGTTTCGTAATACATCATCTCGCAACTAACTCATTAGTTGCGATGCTTGCAAGGCTTATGTGATGTGCATTACTGAGAGGGCCCAGAGATACCTCTCCGATAATCGGAGTGACAAATCCTTATATCGAAATACGCCAACCCAACATGTACCTTTGGAGACACCTGTAGAGCTCCTTTATAATCACCTAGTTACGTTGTGACGTTTGGTAGCACACAAAGTGTTCCTCCGGCAAACGGGAGTTGCATAATCTCATAGTCATAGGAACATATATAAGTCATGAAGAAAGCAATAGCAACATACTAAACGATCGGGTGCTAAGCTAATGGAATGGGTCATGTCAATCACATCATTCTCCTAATGATGTGATCCCGTTAGTCAAATGACAACACATGTCTATGCTTAGGAAACATAACCATCTTTGATTAACGAGCTAGTCTAGTAGAGGCACACTAGTGACATTTAGTTTGTCTATGTATTCACACAAGTATTATGTTTCCGGATAATACAATTCTAGCATGAATAATAAACATTTATCATGATATAAGGAAATAAATAATAACTTTATTATTGCCTCTAGGGCATATTTTCCTTCACATGGGAGTCTTAAAGAAATATCTTCATAATCGTGCTAGGCCAGAAGGAAGCATCTCCAAGGGCCATGAAAATGAGGAGGTCATTGAGTTTTGTATTGACTTTATTCCTGACCTTAAGCCGATTGGTGTTCCTGAATCGCGGCATAAGGGCAGACTAGATGGAAAAGGCACGCTAGGAGGGGAACAAATAATATGTATGGGCGGACATTCTCTCACTGAAGCACACTACACAGTTCTACAGAATTCTGCCTTGGTGGCTCCGTATATGGATGAACACAAGAATTTGCTATGCTCCAAACACCCGGAGCGGTCTGATGACTGGATTACACGTAAACAAATCAGGAGTTTCGCCAGCTGGTTGCAGACACGTACCATGCATGACACCTCTATTGAAGATGACCTGTACTTGCTGTCCCAGTTACCATCTTCGAATATAATGACTTTCAAAGGGTACGAGATAAATGGTAATACATTTTACACGATCGCCCAAGATAAGAAGAGCACCAACCAAACAGTGGTGTCCGCTTTGATGCAGAAACCAAGACGGGAAAGGAAACATATTATGGTTATATACAGGACATATAGGAACTTGATTATCGACGTGGTTTGAAGGTCCCTTTGTTTCGGTGCAAATGGGTCAATATGACACGAGGCGGGGTAACGGAAGACCCGCGGTACGGAATGACAACAGTGGATCTCAACAATCTTGCGTATGCAGACGAACCATTCGTCCTAGCCAATGATGTGGCACAGGTTTTCTATGTGAAGGACATGTCTACCAAGCCAAGAAAAAGAAAAGATAAGGAAGCGAATGCATCGTACGATGAGCCAAAGCGGCACATAGTTCTTTCTGGGAAGAGAAACATCATGGGAGTGGATGACAAGACAGACATGTCAGAAGATTATGAAAAGTTTGATGAAATTGCTCCATTCACAGTGAATATTGACCCGAGCATCCCGTTAAATGATGAAGATTTTCCATGGTTACGGCGCAAAGGGACACACGCGAAGAAAAAGTTTCACACCCAAAGATCTGGGATGTGATCGGCTTCACTATCATCACTTTCTTCTGTGTTTCACACCTAGGAGGGAATCTCTGTAATAGTTAGGGTAGTTATGTGTTTTGGCATTTGAAACGCGAAAATTTTTATGTGCAAACAAATTCTTTCATGCCTTTACTGATTTTTAAAGTTAAGTTATTTACAAACTAGTGATTCACACTAATTTCAAATAATTCAAAATTTAAACTATTCAAATTTGAAAACTACGGGCACTAACAGAAAGTTTGTAATTTTTTGTACCTAAAGCAAAAATATTCACAAAGAAACTCTAAATACACAAAAAAACAACTCAAAAATAAATAAAGCAAAAAAAATAAAAAAAGCCCGCCTACTGGGCCAGAGCGGCCTGCATACGACTAGAAACCCAACCTGTTGTTGGGCCAGGATGCAGGCCCGCAAAGGCCCAGTAGGCCCACAGGGCAGCACAGAACATGTAGGCCCAGTAGGCCTGCTTTGGAGAGGAGCTCGAGAGAGCTACCGCACGGGGGGTTACAAACCAGTGCGGACGCCCCTCGGCTAGCGAGGTGGGACTAAACTTGCCGCACCGCACCTGCGCCAGCGCACCCCCTTTAGTACCGGGTGGTGGCACGAACCGATACTAAAGGGGGGGCCTTTAGTACCGATTGGAGCCACCACCCGGTACTAAAGGGGGTGCGCTTCCCGCCGCTTGGCCTGGCCAAAACAGGCCTTTAGTATTCGAGGGATCTCACTTCAGCTATGATCCTGTGAGGGTTCCTTCTCTTTGGGTGTCCACCGCCCGCGCCGCAGGAACCGCGAGTGTCCTAGATTCTTCTGTAGTATTCGATCTTTATTAGCTACCTAGCCAGTGATGTATTCGATATATAATATTCGAGACGATGTATTCGAGATTATATATTATTCGAGACGATGTATTCGAGATTATATCTATTATTCGAGACGATGTATTCGAGATTATATCTATTATTCGAGACGATGTATTCGAGATTATATCTATTATTCGAGACGATGTATTCGAGATTATATCTATTATTCGAGACGATGTATTCGAGATTATATCTATTATTCGAGACGATGTATTCAAGATTATATCTATTATTCGAGACGACGTATTCGAGATTATATTGGATGATGCTTATTATGTACTATGATTGATTCAGTTTTTCCTTATTAATTGATTGCATCCATGCATTGTAATTTGAATATATTTCTTTTGGATTAGTTAAACAAAACCTATGGCGGATAATACCGACAGAGAGGGAGAAGAGGCCCTGTTCAATATCATACGCAATCCTCGCGGGCCAGATGATGATCAGAATGAAGAAGATTATGACGGCTCCGAATATCTAAACAACACCGGGGAGGGTGATATGATATTTGATCGCGACGACCGAATTGATGAAGTCATGAACTATGAACATGACGAAGAAAATGTTGATCTTGAAACAACAAAGACCGGCGAGGTATATATATTTATATAAGCAGGCATCTGGTGATCATCACATGTTTTAAATGACTTGAAGATATATTAACGAATCGATCTTTCTTCTTTCAGCCATCCGGATCGAGCAAATCTTCAGGCAACAGGACGAAACGAGGCCCGAACAAAAAGTTGAAGGAGGGCGTAAAGTACAATATCGAGGCAATCAGACCTAATGGCGAACCATTAGCGCCTAAGAAGATTGCGGACAAGTTCATTCGTCAGTGCGGAGTTCTTGTGAAGGACCAACTCCTGATCTCCCTTCAAGAATGGAGAGAGCCAGCAAAGCCACGTCTAGGAGTTACTTTTGTCGACGACAGTCAAAAACATTTGCTTTGGGAAACGCTCATGGAACATTTCACCCTACCAGATCATTTCACAGATGCAGATGTGGAGAAAGTCAAGGGCGCTGCTCTTAGGAAGATGGCGGTTGCATTCAAGAACCACAAGATTCGTGAATGGGCCAAGTACGTCAAGGGAGGAAGGAAGACTCCAGTATTCGAGGGAACACTAGAGAAGCAAAGTGCTCATTGGGACGATTTCGTGAAATTCAAGGATTCGGAATTATCTAAGGAACGTTCCAGAATAAACAAGGCCAATGTCGCAAAAAAGGATAAGTTCCATAAGCTGGGGCCAGGTGGCTATGCGGTGGGAATGCCTAAGTGGAATAAGTCTGAGAAAGAGATGCTGGATGCAGGTGTCACTCCAGAAACATTGAGCTGGCCCCCCAGGTGCAGGACTTGGTTCTATGCGCATGGGGGGAGTTGGACCCGAAGACAGGCAAAGTTTCGAAGAAGGCATGTCTGGACAGAGCCGAAGATAAGCTACTTGTTGCAATAGAATAGGCTCGATCGGGGTTGTTCGAGCCCAACAGAGAGAACGACGAGCTTACGCGTGCCCTGGGAAATCCTGAACACCTGGGAAGAACACGAGGCATGGGTGCTATTCCATGGTATGAGGGGTTTTCGGACTGGAACGCCGACTACAGAACCCGTGCGAGAAAGAAGATTGCGGAGGAGAAGAAGAGGAAGATGGAGGAGGAGCAGAGGAAGCTAGACTATGAACGCCTTCAAGGCCTAGAATCAGCGCACGCGGACTTGGCAGTCAAATTCCAGCGGCAGCAGGAGCAGATCGACTCACTTAGCTAGCAAAGGGGGTCTCAGCAGCTAGCGGATGATCCACCAATGGATAGCACCGTCCCATCCATGCCGAGAAGCAGCATGGGTTCCGCCCCGGGCGACACATTGCTGGATAGCTACCCAGTGGATGACATCACGGAGAACACTAATTGCGAGCTACACTTCAAAATGAAGAACATATCCATGAAGGTGTCAGACGCCCTTGCTTTTACAAATCCCCCCGAGGCAACCTTCCATTGCAACCCGATTCCAGCGGGCTATGCTCGTGTCTTGGTTGATGAGGTGGTGGACCAATATTCGGGGCTAGAGCTTGACATTCCTGGAGGTGACGATGAGCACACACTAGGAGAGGCCAACCATCGTATCATCCTACGGAGAAAGGATTGCATCATCTTTCGAAGGCCACCGACACCGCGTCATCCGACTCCTCGTCGCAGTCCGCCACCGAGTCAGCAGACTCCCGCTCCTCCAAGTCCACCAACGCATCAGGCCACTCCTCCTCCAAGTCCGGCATAGCTTCAGGCCACTCCTCCTCCTCCAAGTCCGGCAAAGCGTCAGGCCACTCCTCCTCCAAGTCCGGCACAGCTTCAGGCCACTCCTCCTCCAAGTCCGGCACAGCTTCAGGCCACTCCTCCTCCTCCAACTCAGCCACGTCAGCCGTCTTCGCCGCCTCAGCAATGACGGAAGAGAGCCGCCTCAGCTATGGTGCGTAGCGGTACAAGTCGAGGTAGTACTGGAGGTACAGGCGGAGGCAAGCGATTTTAATATGGTCCAAGCCTCGCGCCTCTTCCGCAGAGGCCTTACGACAAGTCCGAGGAGGAAAACGTAGCCATATCGAAGGCCGAGGTGGAAGCCCATTTTGCACCGAAACCGCCACCGCCGCCAAGGGAGAAAGTGCCTGTGGAAAAGATTGACCACTTCATTCGTATGGCTAGACCACCAGCTCCCAAGCCTGTTGACACAGACTATGAGCGCCACATCAAGAAGTTAAATCGAGCACGTCTACAGAAAGAGGCGAGCTCGAGCTTGAGAAAATCAGCTGGCAAAAGGAGCGGTAAAACCGTTCCCCAGCTGGGAGAACAGGCGGCGCAATCAATCCCCCCGCTTGTTGTGCCAACAACACATGAGAGTAGGCGCGCCCAATATTATTGTGGGCAAACCGTTAACATTCCCGGGATGGGCGATGTGGTAATAACCGAGGAGCATATTGCGCAGGCTGAATCGATCGGGATCATTGTTGGACAACTCCTCGATATCGAGCCCATGTCTCCGACTAGAGAGGAGGAAATAAAACGGAAATATGCCCGGGGCCAACCTTTGGTCGAGCCAGAGGAGGTCAATAAGCTCCCAACGAGAATGTATGAATTGCATCAATGGTACATGGACATTACCACGATTTCCAATCAAGAGTCCCTCATGGTGAATGTCAACAAGGAGCATTACTACCATGAGAAAGCTGTGACCGTTGAGTATTCAGAACTATTTCAGCTATACAATAAAGACGCACTCGACAAATCTATCGTCAGTTGCTATTGTCTGTAAGTGATTTCTTTATGTAATTTAAGTCTCAAGCTAGCTGTAGTGATCATTTTGATCAATCATTACCTGTAATTATCCTCACTATATTCTTTTCTGTGGTATTATGCAGGATGAAGATTTATGAAATGAAAAAAGGTGGACGCTATGGCATTGGGTTCGTTGACCCAAATACCATTAATGAATACACATGGAAAATAGATCCATATCACGAAAAAAGTGTAGAGGAAAGCATGCTACAGTTCTTCAAGGAACTCAAATACAATGAAGATATACTACTTCCTTACAACTTCCAGTGAGTCACACTGTCTTGTACTACAAATTCTGTTTTTCCCTACTAGCTATAGCTACATGTTTTTGCTTACATATGCCTGCTTAATTAAGACATGCAAACGTGTGTGCATGCAGATTTCACTGGATCTTGTTAATCATTAAAGTTGATGAAGGAACAGTTGAAGTACTAGACTCGCTACTTAAGAAAGCAAGTGACTACATCGTGAAGGGGATAGTCAACAGGTAATTTCAATCATTATTAACTATATCTCGACCTATTTAATTAGTTCGTCATTTCCTGATAACAACTATTTAATAACCCATTTATTCATTTTCTTTGTCGGCGGGCAGGGCTTGGGCAAAGTTCATTAGGGCCACTCCAGGCCCATGGAAACAAAATCTGAAATGGTATCGACCCAAGGTAAGTAATTAAGTAGTACTAGCTAGCTGCCATCTCTTTAATTATCATGCTTGATTAATTATTATCTGATCAAATTCCATTCTCGTAAAGACCCTGAAGCAGGCGCCGGAGAATGATCTATGTGCATACTACGTTTGCGAGAACATTCGCATGATGGCGTCCGAAAGGAGCAAATCTCAAAGACAGGAGTGGGTACGATATCGATTGTCAGAACACTATTCACAATTTTTACACCATTATCGATATCTAGTCACACAACTAATACACATGCATATTGATCTCCTTCTTAACAGTTCAAAGAGGTGCGGGACAAGCTCCTAGCACAGGACCGCATAGAAGCAATTCAAGAGAAAATAGCGGGATTTTTGCTCGACCAGGTCATAGATCCCAAAGGAGAATACTATTACCCGCTACCGCCCCCACGAACCACTTCCATTTGTTATCGTGCTCCGAAGGCACCAATTAGCTAGGCTAATGCCACTGGCTCCGAAGACACCAATTAGGAGAAATTATATATATATATATATATTATGATCGGTTCTACTAGAAATTCTATTTATATATATGCATAACGTGTACAATATGTAGTATCGTAAAATACCAGCAAACGAAAAATAATTAAATAGAAAACACAAAATTAAATGAAAAAGAAATCATAAACCCAAAACCCCCCAACATTTAATACCGGTTGGTGACACCAACCGGTACTAAAGGGCTCCTTGCCCCCGAAACTAACTCGTGCCACGTGGTTGCCCTTTAGCACCAGTTCGTGCTGAACCGGTACTAAAGGGGGGGAGAGGGGGCCTTTAGTGCCTACATTTTAGCGCCGGTTACCAAACCGGCACTAAAGGGCCTTACGAACCGGTGCTATTGCCCGGTTCTGCACTAGTGCCTCCACCTCGCCGGTTGTGGGTAGGGCGAGGGTACCTTCCTCCCGTAGTTGTAGATTAGGTGTAGTTTGTCCCTGGTGACTTTGGAGACTTTGGAATCCATGTTCGTTTGTCTATGGAGAAGCCAGTAGATGCGAAGGCATCGTTGGCTTTGGCCTCCTTTGTGTTGGTCTGTATCTCCCTTGTCGATGACTTGCGAATCGGTAGGCTTTGTGGCAAGTTTAGTTAATATCCTCTAGGATCCTGCTGGATCTATGCTCTCCCCCTTCTCTCTTTAGGAGTTGGAGAAGAAATCTATGCCTGCAGATCTTCTTGGTAATTGTTCCTTTTCAATAATAATCCTCTGCAATTTGTTGATGTGCTCTTCGACATTGGTTCTCATCCCCTATCAACTATTGACGTTCTTACTCCTTCTTCAGCCTTGTTTCCTCTTGGTCACGGGGGAAGAGGTTTGGGGATGGGCATGCTCTTCTTTCCTATGCTTATCTAACAGATTCCGGGTCTGTAGAATCGGAAGCTAAGAAAACTCAAAAGGTAAAAACGTTTGAAACACTCATATTTGAGGTAAAAGTAAAACAACTCGAAACAACTCAGTGTTAGCAACTCAGCATATAGAGGCAACACGTGACTCATTCTACAATATCATGTTGCAACACCTGGAGAGAACTGGACGCCCATTCTGCACACGGCTGATTCTATGAGCAGTTTCACATAATCTGATTCTGTGTGTAGTTAAGCTGATAAGAAGTCGACTTAAGCATAGGCGGACCCTTGAACAAAATACGCAGGGCAACCGACAATTATGACCGTAGATAAAGTGGCAGTAGCGTTTGTCAAAATAAAGGACTAAATAGATTCCACAACGCACTGAAACAAAATTAGAACATAATTACGCAGCCACGGTGCTCCAGCATCCTGTCAGGAACTTTGGATTAAGAATTGGTGGAATACCAGGCAATCCGAAACTCTCTTAACTGATATTCAAGAGAAAAGGATTCTCGAAAGATTCATAGAATTAGAAGAACTTTCTCTCTTGGACAAGATGATAAAAGGGAAACTAAAGACACATGTACAAAAACCTCCTACAGGAATACACAAGGAAATAATACAATGGGTCAAAATAAATAATGAGGATCATCTCCATACCATTTTGCATTTCTCGACAAATATAATCTGTTTGGCTATTCTAAGTGGTTCTTTATGCCTCAACATAATGTCAACTACTGCAGCCTTTTAGTACTAGTAGATTACATTTATATAGAGGTTCTTGAGTAAATTTTACTTGTGCTTATAAATTATGTACTCATATCCACTCCCCTACGTCAGTAAAGGGAAAAAACCAAAGACTGCTTCAGGACAATTCACTAGAAATAACAGATAATCTGGAGAGTAGAGCTTCAACGCCTCACGCTCACCCCATCACCAAGACCAAAGTTTAATAAGAAAACAACGAGACTCGGGAATCCAATCCAATGTTAGTACACGTTCTTCCAGATAAACAAATTGGTCATCACGGCGCTCCCGAACTTCTGGGCAATTCCCAATTCAATTCTCGAATTCTGGGCAATAGTACAGAGTCAATGGTGGTGACTGTGCCGAGCAAAACAAACAATCCAAGGAGAAGGCAAGCAAAACAATCTCAGATTTACGTTAACTCGGCATAATGCCAGCCAAAACATGTCAACCATAACCAGAAACCAGCTGCCTCTCCGATGGAGCATGCACAGAAGCCACGCGGAGGATAAGATAACTCAACAGTCTCCAGAAACAAAAACAGATCAATAGGACTTACACTTGATTCACGTACTCCCCCCGATCCGAATTAGTTAACGCAGTCTGTGCACAATGTAAAATGGACATTGCATAGAGGCTGCGTCAATTAATTCAGATCAGAGGGAGTAGTATATGCAATCACCGACATCAGTAAACCGAAAATCCAAAAGCTGGTTCAGAGTAACTCGTTATCAAAAAATAAAAAAAGAGAAGCTTGACAGTCAACAGGCGCGTGACGCTCACCCAATCACATAGAACAAACTTTAAGAGAGCAGCAAGACTCGAGATAGGTCCCAAATATTATTATCACACGACCCACCAGACAAATAAATAAACTGGTTATCCGTGCTACTCTACCTGTACTCAAGATAATAGAATAGGATCACAGCTCCCCCAAAGTTGTGGGCAGCCCAGTCACAATTCCCACAGGCACAGAGGCCAGAAGCGACATCTGACCTAAATCCTGGGCAATAGAACAGAGTCAATGGTGGCTGACTGTGCCCGGCGAAACAATCCAGGAAAAAGCACATGCCGACCATAATAAGTAAGTAAAGATACATGGGGCATGAGCACAAGCCACATGGAGGATAACCAGACGGCCTCCGGAAACAAAAAACAGAATGCATGCTTACGGAGAGTGTCAGATACTCAGAGGAAGATGACAACACCTGAAGAACAATGCCCAAATTGATTATTCATACAGCAAAGGGAAAACCAGAACAGAACATTCACTACCTATCGTGGAGACTATAGTTGTACGATGTCTACTTTGCCATACAATCCAACCCAGGACAGGACACGACAACCATAAAAAAGAAAAAAACATTGTGATTTTGACCGATTAAGCATGTCAGGTTCATTTGCTTCAGTGTTATATAAATTTCACTATCGATCAACCAAGCACTGATGGTTCGCAAGATCCCATCAAACGAATTCGGTAGGATAGGCGAAAAAAAAACTAAATGCAAGGAACCATTCAGCAATCAAACGAGCGAAGTAGGTGGTTAGTTCGATTTAGTTTCCCCCCTTTTCGTTATGACCGCAAAGGCTAAGTTAAACACCACAAATAATGAATGTATTTCTCCTTTTTAAACATCAACAGCTTAACAGAGTGGACTGCAAGATTGTGAATACATGTAAAGTACGCAAATCAGTTTGAAACAGGGTATGGTTGTGTTCTGCAATTTTGTGCATCGTGAAGCAAGACAAACACCGCAAATGATGGTGGGCGTGGCCAAAGCATTTGCACAGGAGTAGCAGTCGTCATTCATAGAAAACTGAAACAGGCTCATATTTCTAGGTGCAGAGTTGCGAGTAGAGAACCAGCACACATCACAAGCACTGGAGTGGCAAAATGGTGAAGGAAGGAGACATAGGAAGTGTTGCATTGCTGTAACCTATCTAACTACATATATCTTCGTAGTCATGACTCATGACTGAATCCTGGTGCTTGGCCACAGCACTGAACACCCAGAACGGCGAAGCATAAGAAACACTGACAGCATGACTGAAATTCCCTAACTGATAACTACTACCATCTGCAAAATTCTCACGGTTATCTACCTATCAATCATGGAAAAGGCGCTACCAGGCTTTGTTCATTTGATAACATCACTGAATGAGAGACGGTGCCAATCAGGTTCGGCAACATTGCTTGCAGGTCCAAGTGGAGGAGGATGCACCCCTGCCCTGCACTGCACTGAAATGTTCAAATGGAGGTGAGATTGGTGGGCATCAGAAATGTGAAATTCAGGGGAGAGAAATTGTCAGTGCTGCATTGCTCTGTACCTGGCGGCCATGGATATGGGTGGGTGGCTAGAAGATGCCGCGCTGGCGGGCGAGCGCGAGGAAGTCCTCCAAGGGATCGTGCTTGCTGGTGGTGGCGGCGGCGGCGGTGGCGGTGGGGATCATGAGCATCGCCCTGTAGAGAGGATCGACGACGGCACGGGGCGGTTGCTCTGGCTGCTGCTGCTGCTTGGGGCTCGGGGTCGGGGCTGGGGTGCTGAACTTGGCGCCCCTGACCTTCCTGGTGCAAACCCTAGGCTTCCGGCGAGGTTTGGCGGCGTCGTCGTCGTCGGAGGGAGGTGGCGAGGGCGACTGGGGCTGAGCGGGACTGGGGGTGAAGGGGAGGCTGCACATGGTGATGGGGTCTTGTTGGGGGAGCTCGGGAGGGGTGGCGAAGACCTCCTCGTCGTCGTCCTCGGCCCCCCGCGCCTGCGAGGCGGAGGGGGCGTTGCCGGCGCCGAGGAAGGAGGAGTTGGCGAGGGTGTCCTCCTGGGACGCCGAGATGTCGCCGCCGCACTCCAGGGCAACCGTCGCCATCATCGGCCCGACCTCGGCGGCGGCGGCCATGGCCGCAGTGCTCGGAGAGGGACGGGGAGGAGGACTCGCCAGACTGAAGCTGTACCTGTTAAAATCAGACGAGAGAAGTGCATATTTCAACCCTCAACTTTTGTCCTAGTCTAATTTACAACCCCGAACTCCAATACCATCTAAATTACAACCCCCAACTCTCAAAACCGGCCAGGATTCAACCCTCCCCTCTCTGTTGATCGATTTTGACCTGGTTGACCGGTTTTGACCAGTCAACAGGTCCAGTCAGCATGCCACATCAGCAAAAAATGCAAAATTTCCAAAGAAACAACCTGCAAAATCGAAGAAAATCCAGGAAAAGAAATAAGAAATCCAATTTCCGAAAAACACGGAAAATAAAAAAAATGAATTTCCAAAAAAAATCCAGAAAAAACCCAAAAACTCAAATTCCAGAAAAAAATCATTTTTATTTTCCCTAGCTTTTTTCGCGAACAATTTTTTCGGAATTTTGCCTTTTTTATATTTTTTCCCTGATCTTATAGATTTTTATTTACTTTTTCTTGAAATTTTGAAAAAAAATCTGACGTGCATGCTGATTGGACCCGTTGACTAGTCAAAACTGGTCACCCCAGGTCAAAACCGGTCATCAGGGAGGGGAGGGTTGAATCCTGACCGGTTTTGAGACTTGGGGGTTGTAATTTAGACGGTATTAAAGTTCAGGGTTGTAAAATAGACGAGGGCAAGAGTTCAGGGTTGAAATATGCACTTCTCTCAAATCAGATCGACACGCGAATCAACCTGTGGTTTCAGTTGGTTAGGTGGACAGTGGTATCCTTAATCTACCAGAATTCAAATTCTGGTGCTCGCATTATTTCTGAATTTATTTCAGAATTTTCGGCAGTCTCTCAAAGGTGTTTATAGGGGTAGGATATGTGTATGCGCGTTCATAGTAGTGAGTGTATGCGCGTGTATATGAGCACTTGTGTCTGTACCTATGCTCAAAAAACAATCAGATCGACACTTGAGTCAATTATAAGGCCTCTTTATATGTCCCATGAAAAAATGTGAGGCTTCTTTCATCCAAATTCAAAGGATTTTCAAACGAATCTTGAAGGATCCTATTCCTAATATCTCTTTTACTGTTGGTTGCCTTTTCTTTTACACAATACAATTGCAGATGCTCACATACACACACATATACTCATCTCTACTAGCGCACACACACATCCTATTGCTATGAGCGCATTAAAAAGCTGAGCTGACACAATATGTTGAGATTGACGAAATCACCACATTGGTCGCGTAGTCGACACGAACATCTTCTTGTTTGATTTTTAGGATTGCAATTGGAAAAAAAATCCAAAAAAAATCCTGAATTTGTACAGGAAAGCTAAATCGAACACCGAACTTTCCGATCCCGATCTATTTTGAACTCAGCACATCAAACTCTCCGATCCCGATCTATTTTGAACTTTGAGTGTGTTTGCTGGTGTTTGCTAACATGGCAAGTTGCTACTTCTTGAACTTGCGTTGATTTTCCCTTCAGGAGGAAAGGGTGATGCAGCAAAGTAGAGATAAGTATTTTCCTCAGTTAGAGAACCAAGGTATCAATCGAGTAGGAGACAACACACAGATCACCAATACCTGCAAAATAATCAAACACTTGCACCCAACGCGATAAAAGGGGTTGTCAATCCCTTCACGATCACTTACAAAAGTGAGATCTGATAGAGATAGATAAAACTAAACAAAAGATAAAGTAAAATTTTTTGAGTTTTTTTTGCTTTATAGATCGAAAAGTAAAATATTGCAAAACAGTAGATCGAAAACTTATATGATGGAAAATAGAATATCGAAAACTAGTATGATGAAAAATAGACCCGAGGCCATAAGTTTCACTAAAGGATTCTCTCAAGATAGCGAATAATACGGTGGGTGAATAAATTACTGTCGAGCAATCGATAGAAAAGCGCAAAGTTATAACGATATCCAAGGCAATGATTATGAAATATAGGCATCACGTTCGTTTCAAGTAGACCGACTCCTACCTGCATCTACTATTATTACTCTACACATCGACCGACTCCTGCCTGCATCTAGAGTATCAAGTTCATGAAGAACAGAGTAACGCTTTAAGTAAGATGACATGATGTAGAGGAATAAACTCAAGCAATATGATATAAACCTCATCTTTTTATCTTCGATGGCAACAATACAATACGTGCCTCGCTGCCCCTACTGTCACTGGGAAATGATACCGCAAGATTGACCCAAAGCTAAGCACTTCTCCTATTGCAAGAAAAACCAATCTAGTTGACCAAACTAAACCGATAGTTCGAAGGGAATTACAAAGATATCAAATTATGCATAAAAGAATTCAGAGAAGATTCAAATAATATTCATAGATAAGCTGATCATAAATCCACAATTCATCGGATCTCGACAAACACACCGTAAAAGAAGATTATATCGGATAGATCTTTAAAAACATCGGGGAAAACATGGTATTAAGAATTAAAGAGATAGAAGAAACCATCTAGCTACTAGTTATGGACCCGTAGGTCTGTAGTAAACTACTCACGCTTCATCGGATGGGCAACAGAGTTGATGTAGATGCCCTCCGTGATCGAATCCCCCTCCGCAGGATGCCGGAAAAGGCCCCAAGATGGGATCTCACGGGAACAGAAGGTTGCGGCGGTGAAAAAGTGTTTCGTGGATGCTTCTGATGGTTTGGGAATATATGTGAATATATATGAGGTAGAATTAGGTCAGGGGAGTCACGAGGGACCCACAAGGCAGAGGGGTGCGCCCTACACCCTGAGCGCGCCCTCCTCCCTTGTCGCCGCCTCGTGGCTCTTCTGACTTGATCTTCGAGTCTCCGGGGTGTCTTCTGGTCCAAGAAAAATTATCGCGAATGTTTTATTTCGTTTGGACTCTAGGTTAATAAGTTAGTCCCTAAAATAATATAAAATAGCACATTAATGCATATAAAACATCCAAAACAGATAACATAATAGCATGGAACAAAAAAAATTATAGATACAGAAGAGACATATCACAAGTCAAATCGGGCCGGCACATTAGAGCAGTCCCTCGCGTGCCCACTCTGCAATCGTCCTCAAAAAAAATGCAATGTTTTTTTTCGTTTTCTTTCATTTTCCCTTTGGGTTTTCCCTTATGTTTCATTGGTTTCCTTCGGCTTTCTTTTATCCATGGCTATATTTTTTCACTAGTTTCTTTTGGTTTTTCTTTCTTTGTTATACTTTTTTTGTTTCTTGTTTTTCTTGTATTGTTTGTTTTTTCTTTTCTCTTTGTATCTTTGTCGGTTTTAACCAATTTTCGTTTTTACAGATGTCTATTTTTCTCACTACACAAAGTACATTTTTAACATGCACATGAAACATTTTTTGATACACTTTCGACATTTTTCAAATACATTATGTACATTTTTTAAATACATGTTTTCAACATTCTTTTGAATACACAGTAAAGTCTTACCAAATACACGTTTAACATTTTCTAAATTACAATAATATTTTACAAAACTATAGGAACATTTTTTACATATTTATTGTTTAAAAATTTACTCCCATTTAAAAAAAATCAAAAAACATTCACACTTTAAAATTTGATTCAGGTTTTAAAATTTGTTCCCATTTTTTTTTCAAAAATGTTTATGTTTAAAAAAGTCCTAAAATTTTCAAAATAGATTCTTTTTCAAAAAATTTGTTCATTTTTAATAAAGTATTCAGCATTTTCTCACACATTTGTTGAGGTTCCAAGAGTTGCTCTCATTTTTAAAATTTTCATAAAGTGTTCAAATTTAAAATTTTGTTCAGGTTTCAAAAACTGTTCACGTTTTTTCAAAAAAAATTATGTTTCAAAAAGTGTTCACTTTTTATAAATTGATTCTTTTTCAAAAAGATGTTCAACTTTTATAAAGTATTCAACGTTTTTCTCACACATTTTTTTAAGTTTCCAAAGTTTCTGCCATTTTTAAAAATTTTGAAAATTGTTTGCACTTTAAATTTTTGTTCAGGATTCATTTTTTTCATTTACTGAAAAAATGTTTATGTTTCGAAAAGTGTTTACTTTTTCAAAATTGATTCTGTTTCAAAAAGTTGTTCATTTTTATAAGTATTCAGAATTTTCAAAAAGTATTCACACTTTAATTTTTTACGTAGACTTCACAATTTTTTATGTTTTCCATATTTGTTTGCCTTTAACAATCTTTTTTTCTTCCAAATTTTGACTTTATGATATGTGGGTAAGTTTATCGGGCTTCTCATTAAATCACTAACGGCCATTTGTTCTAGTGGCTTGCGCGAGGCGCTAGCAATGGTGAGGCACATAGATTAGCTGGAATCGCTACTACCCTTGATATTGGCCGACATTTGTGGCTCATCGATCCACCGGATCATCTTTGTATTCCTTTAAACATCGAGACATGAAATAAAGCCCGTTGTTCCTTCTAAAAAAATGTGTTTTTATTTGTACGTCGCGCCTTATGTAAAAGGAAAAAAACACTCGCTTAGCACGTGGTGGGCTGGCCCAGTCCCTTCCGCAATCAACAGTTGTCTACTCTTTTTGGTATTTTTATGTCCCATGTTACCTAAAAGAAAAAGAAACGAAAAAATCGGTGGGTAGTTTCTAGTTTCTGCATGTTGGATCCTTTTGATCTACACTTTGCTTCATCGGTGGCGGTTGCTATTCTGGTGCGCTGTTCTTATGAGGGCTTTAGCACGACGACTTCTCGAGTGTCCACTACAACAATGTTTACCTGGCTCCGATGAGGGAGTGGCGATGACGGCGACGCACCTTCGGCTCACTCTAGTGCTTGTAGTCATCGCTAGGTGGTCTACGGACCTGGATGTAATTTTTACTTCTGGTGTTCTTTATACTAAGTTGACAGTTGATGAGTAGATCGGAAGTTTTCTCGCAAAAAAAAGAGATAATGATGGGTTAATCATTTGTATCTACTCGTATTGGAACCTGTCCAGAAGTGGTGAGAACTAGTCAAGAACGACTTGTAAATAGAATAACATCACCAAAAATGAAATTGGATGGGAAACATGTCATAAAAATGGATATTATATTGCCTTGTCTACGCATCATGATCAATTGTGGAGATTACACATACTTAACATGTATTGCACTGTATACGTACAACTTCCCCAGGTGATCAACCCTCGCATCAAACTTATATAATTTACCAGATATCTATTCTTTCGGGACATGGAGAAAGGAACCCGAATTTTCGGTTTCTTACAGGAAATACAACACATCGGAACCAAACCAACATATCACACAATATGGGCCAAATAAAAAAAATCATATTGTCAATTATTCATAAGGCAGAAATACATTCACGGCTTACAGATGCATACTAGAATGACATATACTACATTCATTTTATAGCTTAGGATGCATATCTAAAACTCAACCAAGTCCTTCATTTGAGCATTGATCTCCCGTGTGATCAACCAAGGTCTGAATTAGTAGTGATTGTTCTCCCAGAATTGAGCCTGGAGATAGTCTATTGTATTCTTTTCCACCTGAAATGCCTTGGCAAGAACATCATCTGATATTGGTGGCTTGGACCCAAACACTGCATTGGCAATTGTGATAGCCCCTGGGTTCTGGCTGCTGAGCGCAGCAATTGCAACAGCTGGCTTGTAGGGGTTGGGGTTGAATTGGAAGTGGATGAGCCCCACAGGGAACACAAATACATCACCTTTGTTAAGCATCTTTGAGAGGAACCTGTTCTCCTGGTTGGATGTCACAAAGCCAACGTACAATGTCCCCTCGAGTACCGTGAGGATCTCAGTGGCGCGGGGGTGCGTATGTGGTGGGTTCTGTCCTAGGGGAGCATAGTCGATGCGCGCGATTGAGATGCCGAGGGTGTTGAGTCCAGCAATCTGCATGACATTGATCAAGGTGACGTTCGATCCAACCTTGTTGGTGACCCTAGGCTTGTCCAGAGTGGCTGCCTTGAAGAAGTCATCCGCGTTGACTTCCATCGGGTTCTTGCAAACAAACCCATTGACACGCACTGGGTGGATAGAGGAGAGGTAAACATGTAACCTTGGATCTTACAAAGTTGTTTCAACTTGCATGTAATCTTCAAAATAATAATTTCAACATATATATTTGCTGATAACATGTCAAGAAACTGGGAAGTATCATAGTACCTGGTGAATGCATGTCAGCGACACAAAAGTCCTGGAGTGGGCTAGGATCGGAGGCAGTGGCCTGCCATGAGACCAATGCAAGGAGAGCGGCAAGGATAATGAATGAAGAGGAGGATGCCATTTGATTGTTTGATTGTAGTTTCTTTGGCTCTTCTTTTCGCTTGTGATTCTGTTTGTGTTGTGGCGTAAGTGATGGTTTCGAATATGCAGGGTATGTATGTGCTTATATAGGCGCAACGAGCAGTGTGAACTTGTGGGCAATAGACATAGTCAAGTGGAATCGACCAATGAGTTGAAATGGTCTCTGGCTGCTGATTGATTTATTTTGCATAAAATTTCAAGTCCCCTTTGAATACGCCTAAGTTACTCCATCATACGCTGAGTAGTAATTATGATTATTTATCCATCTCACCCAAGTCGCCACAATGCATGCAGGGCTGGTTCCAGCAAAAGTCACCACACATCACCATAGTTTATTAGATATCTAACTCGCTTTGGTTTCTAGTACGTCTCATATACTTGGTCGTGGTGAAAACTGGTGCGCACGAGGTCATAGCCAAAGAGCAGTTGGAAAAGCCAAGTGATATAAAGCAATCGTTTTCTTCCTAGAGGCGACATAGACAAAGTCACCTGCTTAGCTTGATCTACCTGGGCTTCCTGGGTCTATGGCTTCTAAAGCCCAAAGTTCCTTCTGCGTTTAACGATGTGTGCTAACAACTTAACATACATACGATTAAAAAAATCATGGTCAGAGATATAATGGAATATCATACCATCCTCCAAAATCAAGGGCAAAACTTTGGAATATGAGTCATCCGGTGATATCAATAAAAATATTAGACTGCTTAGAGACGTAGAGTCTAACAATATAAGATGCCGAAGTAGTTAACGGATTGAGTCAATAAGGAAGAAATCGAGGTGCGTCATTCCATCATGGATGCACCTAGCTAGCACAGCTATTATACTATATATGTATCTGTCCTTGTCATCATCACATTAATCAGATATTTACTTGGTCAAATTTCACTCAAAGTGGTTAAGTACATTAGTCTACGTACGCGTAAACAACGACGATGGAGAGCAGAAACAATTCATTGTGATCTTATTAAGCGTAGTTAACATCCTCTCGCTAAGAGTTTGATCATGACCAATTCAGTGCATAAATCTGACAATCTAGTTGGCCTTTCTTGACTAGTCTCACAACACAACTCAACTTGCGTGATTTGTTAGAGTATAAACAATGCATCCAATGACTAGGCCGGGTGGCCACTCATAAACTGATTAATATCTTGAAAGTGTGTGTTGGTTGTTTTGATACAGGATGTTTCCATCAAATGAATAAAAAGCCTCCAAGAAACAAAACTAGGCCGTCGTCTTCCTGGACGACACGATGGCGATCTCCACCGCCGGCCGTATGCCCCCATTCTCTCATCCTCCCCTCACCGCCATCGGTCGGCACCGCACTGGCAAAGCCCCGGTCGGTGATAGGCAGCGTTGGGGTGTCCTTCCTCTCACCTCAACTCCCCCATTTATGTGGGCTACCGTAGACGATGACAGCAGCGCCGCTGCTATCCTACGCTGGTGGAGGTGGGCCACTTTCCTGAGGCGGCCGGCGTGGCGCGACCCGTCACAAGTAGAAAACAGGGCTTTGGTTGAGGCCTGGCTAGCCCATTAGTCCCGGTTCAACCACGAACCGGGACCAACGGAGGCATACGTCCCGGTTAATGAGCCAGGGGGCCGGCCGGGCCTCGTGGGGCATTGGTCCTGGTTCGTCTGGACCCATTTGTCCTGGTTTCAGGCACGAACCGGGACCAATGGTCCTCGCTCCTGTCCCACATCATTGGTCTCGGTTCGTGGCTGGAACCGGGACAGAAGGGGGGGCCTTTAGTCCCGGTTCCTGCCACGAACCGGGACCAATGAGGTGGCTATATATACCCCATTGCCGGCGAGCAGAGCACTCCACACTGCTCTGTTTTTTTTGGCCGGCGAGGGGAGAGCTTTGTGGTGCTCTAGCTCACCTCCTATGCATATGAGGTGTTCGATGAAATGCCCGAGCCACGCTAGTTAAGCTTTCTCCTCTCGAAGCTCGACCTCCAAGCTCCATTTTCCTCGAGATTTGTCTAGGTTTAGCGGTCCGTCAAGTCTCGTCCCCGTATTCACAGCCGTCGATCGCCCGCGCCGATCTCGTCGCCGGCACCACCGTGATGAGCCTCTTGTTCTTATCTTCTTTCTGAAAGAAAAAAATTCTTACTTGTATGATTAGATAGATACTTGTCTAATTTTCTTACTTTTATTATTGCTTGTTATTATATAGTGCGATGGTTTTGGTATCCGCCCCCGTCGGCCCTCGTCCTAGCTATGATTCAAATGTGGTATATATTATCTTTTATAACTATTTGGTTCATTTATTCTTTATGACAATTATGCCGACCACCATGACATAGATTTTATTTAACTAGGAGGTATGTGAACCGGAAATTCGAACTGACCCTATTGTCGAGAGGTTAAATTTAATTGAAGAAGAAAACAATTACTTGAAGGAAAAAATAAAAAAATTGAGGAGGAGAAGATGATATTGGAGTTGCATGTTGTGGATGTCATCGATGATCACAAGATCAAGATGGATGCAATGCGGTTGGAGATTAGAAAGATTAGAAAACATGCCATTCATACCGATGCTTGGTATCATTATGCCATTGGATCAATTGTTACATTGATTGCGATTATGATCACATTTGTTGTTGCATTGAAATGTTTTACATAGTTTCAATGTATGGTTTAATTAGATGCTCCGGAGAGCTATACGTTGTTCAATGAGAACTATGTATGTACTTTGGTTTTAATGTGATGATGAACTTCTATTAATTTGGTCACTTATCTATCCATGATGTTCTGTAATGGTTTTTGACACACTTAATTATATATAATGCATGTAGATGAACCGGCAATGGATGTACGATGACTGACACACCTCTGAGTACATTAAGGGCGTGCATAATTTTCTTGAAGTGGCTGAGGCGAACAAGCACAATGGTTTTATGTGTTGTCCATGCCCTATATGTGGGAATACAAAGTCTTACTCTGACCGAAAATCCTTCACAGCCACCTGCTTTATAAGGGTTTCATGCCACACTATAATGTTTGGACCAAGCATGGAGAAATAGGGGTTATGATGAAAGACAACAAAGAAGAAGAGGACGATGACAACTATGTGCCCCCTGAATACGATGATACTGCAACGGGGGAAGCTGCTGAAGATCAAGAGGAACTAGACAATGTGCCCGATGATGATCTCCGCCGTGTCATTGTTGATGCAAGGAAACAGTGCGGAAGTCAAAAGGAGAAGCTGAAGTTCGATCACATGTTAGAGGATCACAAAAAAGGGTTGTACCCCAATTGCGAAGATGACAACACAAAGCTCGGTACCGTACTGTAATTGCTGCAGTGAAAGGCAGAGAATGCTGTGCTTGACAAAGGATTTGAGAAGGTACTGAAAATATTAAAGAAGAAGCTTCCAAAGGATAACAAATTGCCTGACAGTACGTACGCAACAAAGAAGGTTGTATGCCATCTAGGATTGAAGGTGCTGAATATACATGCATGCCCTAATGCCTGCATCCTCTACCGCGGTGCATACGAGGATTTGAACACATGCCCGGTGTGTAGTGCATTGCGGTATTGAACAAGTCCGGTACCAATTCCACTATTCTTTCATCTAACATTGAGTGATACGAGATACATCCTCAACGTTGGGAAAAGGTAGCTTGGTATTGTTTATCTCATTTCCTACTCACCTTTGCTCGAGTCTTGTGATGGATAGGCAAAGCACATCATCTCCGGTCTACAACCACGACGACGAGTTTGATGCTATGAAGAACTTCATCGACGCCAAGATGGACAAACAAATGGAGGAGCTCGAGGCCCTCATCAAGAACCGCAAGCGATCTTCCTCATCTTCAAGAAGACGCTCAAGTGCAAAGACTCCCGAGCTACCATCTTCAGCAAGTACACAGAAGCATCGACATCGACATGACCATGATGAGCGAGCTTCAGGACACACGTTGGCTGCTCTGCCAACCCCGTGCACACGGGCCTTCGACCCCCGTGCACACGACCTCCGACAACCCCGTGCGCACGGGCTATTCAGAGCTGCGACATCAACTACAAGGCTGCGGCTTATTCAACACCTTTGGCATCTTCGCCAAGTAACTTCAAGGCATCTTCGCCTTCGAACGTACGGCATCTTCGCCTACTCCACGAGCTCAAGTCCACTACTCCCTCTTTCTACTACGACGTCGACATCATCGAGGAGATTCCATTCTTTGGGACTATTGACCTCAATGAATACCTCAAGTGGGAGTGCAAGATGGACGACTACCTCAAGCTACATCAAGTACCCTTCGACGATCAAGTGAAGTGCGCCACAAGTACCTTCCACGACTATGCATTGACATGGTGGCTTCATAGACCTTCAACAAGCTTCACCATGACGTGGCCCACGATGAAGAAAACAACGCGGCAAGAATTTGTGCCTTCCACCTACACGGAACATCTTCAACGCCAATTGGAGAACATCATACAAGGATCCAAGTCCCTTGGCGAGTACTTCAAGAACATGAAGGAAGCCTTGCGACGTGCCGGCGTGGACGACCCCATTTGGATGAAGTTCTACTTCATGATGGGATTGAACAACGCCATCTCCAAGACTATCTTCCTCGAGAACTACAAGTCTCTCAACGACAACTACATTGGTGCTCTCAAGGCGGAGCAAGAACTCATGAAGGCAAAGTCTACTCGACCCCGAGCTCACTTCGCAATGACCATGCTACATGACAGCGAGAGTGATGATGTGCCATCTTCGGCCTTCATCCACGACGAGAGCGATGATGTGCCATCTTTGGCCTTCATCCATGATTAGAGTGGTGATGTGCCATCTTCGGCCTTCAACCACGGCGACGACTACAAGACGGTTGAGCATGGGATTTTCCCTTGGACCACGGCGACGTATGATGACTTGAGTGACTTTTGCCACTATATTGAGAGAGAGTGACTTCACCACTAGCCCCATATATGATGAGTTGCCCCAATTCCCATGTGAGGAGAGCCACCACCCCCACCACTTGAGTGAGATGAGTGACTCCACCATATGTGACATTGAGTGCACCTACCTTGAGGGAGTGACTGAACCACCACATAGAGAGAGTGAGGTAGTTGATGAGGCATATGAGGCCATTTTGCTTTCTAACAACTTAACGTCTCCCTCTATTGTGTCTTCTTGTTTGGTTCTAGGTCCCATATATGATGACGCGCCGATCCTCGACGACTTCGTCCTTCCTTTGGACATGACGATGGCCATGGTGGACTATGATGCACCTCCACATGGTTCCATCAATATGAAGATGATGACCACCATTTGGTCTTTCCCACCTCACGTACATCACATGAGTGGAGTGAGAAAGGTAACATAGGTGAAGGTGATGCTCTTGTCCCACTAGTGGACATTCTTGACATTGATTGCTTGCATGATGTTGATCCCCCATATTGCCATGATTCATGCTAGTATGATTTCCCCATGCGATTATTTACCCATTTATGATGAGTTTGATGATTTCCATGTGGAGTCTATTAGTTGTGATGCCATGTTGCATAGGATCACTTGTGATAATTCTCTTGGTCACATCATGTTTTCCAATCCGCTTGACTTGTCATATGCTATGCATGAGATCCATCATATGTCTTATTTGCAATCTCATCATAGTGTCTATGCATATTCCATTAAAATAAACCCAATTTGCACATATGGCATAGATGACAAGCCTATGGTTATTGGCTTGTTTCTCATGTGATGATATTGACATGCTTCCTTTGCATCATTTATCTCATATGCCATGCCATAGCCACCTAGCTTCGGATATGCATTGTTTTGGATGTCTTCCATTTTCCCCATATGATGTTTCCAATATTGCTGATGAGGAGACCCCCATAGTTTCCTCATACATTTTAGGAGATTTTGATTCATCCCATTCATTGCATGATCCCAATACTTGTGTGCACAATATGCTTTCCATGAATGATGTGCCATATAATTGCATACTTGATTTGCGTCCTCATCATGTCATACATAACAACTATTCTTTCACGATGGATGACATGTTCTTATACCATGCATAAAATTTCTTTAAGCGATGCTTATCTTGTGCTAACTCACACATGCACATACACATCATGATGGATGATGTGTACATTTACCATGCACACACGTTCTTTCATTTTTGTCTCTTTTGTGTAGGTACCCATGAACACTCGTCAACCTCACAATCCCATGAGTTGACGAAACGAGCTCTAGAGAGCAATGATGACTTGGGATTCCCTGGATTGTCCTTACCACCGTTCCCCTCGCGCAACGACTTCACGCATCTCTTCTACATGGCCCTCACATGGTTATGGGTTATTTACCACTTCTCACTTTATGCCCATATTGCCATGTTCACTTTGCATGATATGCTCTTTCCTATGCCTGTGCCATGCATTTGTGACCCATGCTTTGCATTACACATGATGCTTGATTCTAGTACTTGTATGTGTATTTGCAAGTTTGGTGGAGATATCACTTGTTATTACCATGTTTGCTTTGTGCCCCATGCCTATAATGATACTATGATCTTGCTTTGTGTTCGTGCTTGCGATATGTCATGTGCATTGCCTATGCCTATGATTTGCTCACATGACATGATTGCCATGATTTCCTCTAGTATGTTTCATCTTCGCACTACTAGCTTGCACGACTTGATTACTATGATTGCTTTCCATGTTGCATCCAATTCTTGGATTACTTGCTCCTATCATATGTTTGGTCGCAACAATGTCACTTATTCACATACGCCATGTCCCGTTGCTTGTCACATGATTGCCTCACACATGATGAACAATTGCTCTTTCCATTGTGTTGAGTGCCACACAATTTTCACTACACCCCATGCACATTATGCTTGGATTGTCTTGCATTTGACCCATGTGTTTAGACCCTTCATTTCCTTTGGTGTTGTGAATGATTCCTATGCCTACCATCGCCCTTTTGTTGAGCACTTTGCGCACTCTTGCTATGACCATGAGGTAGCACTACTAGGGAAAAGGCTAGCAGCAGTGCGGGTTTTAGGCCTATCAGCAGCGCGGGTACCCGCGCTACCAATAAGGCACTACAGCTAATGTATAGCAGTAGCGCTGGTCCACCCGCGCTACTGCTACACAAGTGTTGCAGCAGTGTGCTTAAAGGAACCTCGCTGCTGCTAATAGCTATAGCGCGCTTCCCCTGTGCGCGCTACTGCTACAACCGCGCTGCTGCTAACTTTTCTGCACTCGCTACTGCTAATTTTAGTTGTTTTTTGTTTTTTTTCGGCATATTTGTTTTGTATTTGAACAGGCTTTATAGAAGAATCTTTAGCACATACAAATGTCATCATGATACACATACAAATGCCCGCAAGACCACAAATGTAATCATAGCATATACATACAAATAGTCTCGTCATAATCATCATCCAACACAAAGTGGTATCTTGTCATCATCTCGAAAATAGCGATACATGCAAGTCTCGAATACTTGCAATTACAACATCATCCATCTAAACAAAGGTATACGCGAGAAGAGCTATCACTATGAGTGAGAGCGGAACTATGCAATACATGAGATGGCGGTTACGAGTCCTCTCTCGCGCTAGCATGAACCTCAAGTAACTAGCTTCTCCTTCTTGTCTGCTTTTGAAGCCTTTATGGCTGGCGTCCGAGAACCCATTCACTTGCGCCTGACACTCATGCCACTCGTTGTACACCCCCGGAACCTTCCCTTTGTACATGACATAGCAGTTCCATCTCGCCATCAAGAAACTAGGTACCTGTTAGAGATGCATGTTCATGAAGAGGATGTACAATCATATATATGCAACAAAATATACTAGAGAACACCGAAAAAGAAAGGGTTAGCAACTAGATGCAACATACAGTACGCAAATTAATTAAGTAGAGGTACGCAGGTCATCGTACGCAAACTAACAAAGTAGCGTTACGCAAGTTCGGCAGGGATCGTGGACATCACAAAGTTGCATCACTACAAATAGTATACAAGTTCAACCGACACATATCATCATCATCAGCATCATAAATCACTAGAAGTTCCATCCTTCCATATCATCGAGGATGGACCCTAGCTTCTTGAACGGCGTGAGGTCTAGACGTTGCATGCCTATGCGAGTTCGGACGTCAGCTCGCGATATAGGGCCGTGGTGGAACATCCCCTTCTCATCGACGAATTCTTTCATGATGACCGTCGCAATGTCGCGTTGGATGCGAAAGAAGTCATCTCTAAGTTTATAATCCGCTTCTCCATGAGATTCTAGCCACTTGTGGATATGATCATCATTTCTGCTTCTCATGCGAAGCTTTTGGTGATCCGTGTTGAACTGATTGATGAGATGGAGGATGTACAATCCATCCTTCTTGCTTGGTTTTGGGACTTGGATGCAGGAGAAGTTAGTTTTATGCGCGAAACCCATCTTCTTGTTCCTTTGTTTCCTGATCTGCATGTGGCCACCTCTAAAGCTGAAGTCTTGGAGAGCATCATCTAGAATATTCATTATGTGGGTGTAGTCTTTTTTCTCGTAGTCTCTGGAAGGGTCAAAATACACGGCGTGGGAGACTTGCGGATAAAGAACGATAAGGACGGCGCGCCCGTTGCTGCGGGGAAAAGACACCTGAAATTATTCCCCATAGAGAGAGAAGGAATGATTGAAATGTATGAAAGGGTTTATCAAAACTGACTTACTTTGGATGATAAGGCACGAGGACAATTTCCCGGTCCTTATTCTGTACCATGAAGTTTTGGAGGTAGTCCCTAGCAGTTTCACGCTCAAAGTCGCCGAGACTCAAGAAAGACTCGTGCATGTAGTACGGATCCGCCACACAGATTTGCGAGACTTCTTCACTGTTCATGACAGAGCTCATATGTAGCGCAAAAAGGCAAACGATTGTAAAATCGAGCCGCCTTGTCAGAAACATCTCAAAGATATGGTCAAACCGCAGGAAGAACACCTCCGCGGGCCGTGTCTCAACGTAGCACTTCCCCTCAGGCACACGAGCCGCGTATGTCGGATATCCTGGATCCTTTGAGGCTAGTAGGCTTTTCTCAGTCGACAGCACATGGTCGTGCAGTCTCTTGAGATCCCCTGTTAGTGCCTCCAGTGGTTTCGGCGGTAGCATCGGCTCGCCCGTGAGATGGAACATGGCCGCACCTTTCACGGGTACACGCTCTTCAGAATGCATCGTTTGGCTGCTATGTGCTCTGGCTTGTTTGGAGGTAGCTATCTTCCCTGATCTCTTTCTCTCCTTTTTCTTGGGCACACCTTCTAGACCCTTCCTTAACCCCTGCCCCAGTGTTCCCGGGCTAAGTACTGTACGACCCTCGCGCTGGGATAGTTGAGCCTGTGTTGAGGCGGCATCTTCAGGCGTGTCCTGTGAGGATTTCATGAAGAGAGACTTTTTGCAATCCCTGCTACGACCTTCCTGCCCGGGCATATCATCCATATCCTCATTAGCAAGCTGATAGCCCGATTCGTCATATGGTTGACTCATCAATTCTATGTCACAGTCATACGCGTTTGTATTGAGGAAATCCATAGGGTCGACCTCCGTCTCATCATCCATTCTCTGTTCTACAGGACAAATTACATCAGCCAGCACTATTGCACCCCCTTCATCATGTCGTCCGCCGCTCTCACTCGGCACTACAGGAGCTGGTAATTGCGTAGGCGGGGTGGTGGTCTCCGCACATGCTTGTTGATGTGTGGTTATTGGTGTGCTCTCGGCCGGCTCCAGACGAATAAGATTCTTCGGCCATAGCAGCACCCAACCCTTGCAGCTTCCAATCCACGGCGGGGTCTCATCGTCCGCTCCCACATGCTGTACTGGAGGAGGCAAATCCTCGTGCCCCGATTTCACACTAGACAAGCTAACCCTGAAGTGCCCAGCAGGGATCGGCTGGTTGTGGAACGTGGGTTGCAAGGGGTCCATTATCATCCCCTTTCCCACGTCCACCTTCTGGCCTTTGATCAAGTAGAGTATGGTGCACGGGGTTTCTTTCGCCTGCAAACACATATGTCTGTGGCGTAAAACATCCGAAAGGCAACAAAAATGGAATATTATATATATATATATGTTGGTGCGACATGTAATTACCGTGACGGCGTCGAGCTCAACCAAAGACGAAGGCCCACCAAGCGCGCCAGAGACTGAGGACGGGCTGCTATGAGCGGGAGCGGCTGCGAGAGGAGGCCCAGTTGCGTGAGCAAGTGATGGTGCGATGGTGTTGTTGTTCATGGAGTTGCTCCCGACGAAACTGGGCAACGGGAAATCATGTACCGTCTTGTCTGGATTTTCCTTCGTCCAGTTGATGATAACTGGAACCAAGTTAGTAGCAAAATCATTTCTGCAGGCACTTACAGCTGCATTGACTGCCTGCTGTAGCAACTCATATTTGTCCTCGGCTGCTTTTTTCACGTCCTCAACTGCTTTTTTCTCGACCGCAAGCTTCACCTTCGCGTCGATGTTCGCCTGACTAAACTTCTTTTTCTGCTTCTTGGCCTCCGGGCCCTCGTTGTAAAACACCTTCCACGTGGCGCCATCTCCAGCTCCGTGCACACGACCATATTGCGGCCGCTGGCCCAAAGGGAGTCCCTTAAGTTCGTTCAAGGCCCGGTTGAGAGGGGTGTCCCACTTGGGCCTCATCGGAGAAGTAGGGTTTTCGGCTGCAAGCTGGTGTTGCTTATCCAGTAGTCTAATCAATTTCCTCGTGATCTTGTCCATGTAAAAAACCTTTTTCTCCTTGTCCCACTTGTAGCGGGCCCTGATGAAGTCATGCTCCAAGGGGTTGGTGAACTTTGCGAAGGGGTCTGGGAGACCCGCGGCTTCACGTTCCGCGTCCTCCTTATACCATATGGGCCTTTTACCGAGGTAGCCACGGCTTCCAAGGCGATGCTTCCCCGTGTTCCTTTGCTGAAGGCTCTTTAATTTCGCAGCCTTAGCCTTGGCGTCCTCGGTAGCGCAAGTGTCCTTGAACTTTTCGAACTCCTCTTCCGTAAGTGTCGGATTTTCCTCCAGAATCTTGGACAGGGGTTCCTTAGCCTCAATAGCTCGTTTCACCCTTGATTTCCATGAGGCCAAATCATTGCTGAACATGCCCATGGCGTGATTGTTAATCTTTTTCATCTTCGGATCATCCCACGGCTGTTCTATGTTATCATCCCGATCGGGGAACTTGAATCTCTTGTGCAACTTCGTTAGGAGCAACCGCGTCAAATGTTCTTTACTCCTTAAGTCATCGTCATTGATGCTCGCGCATTCCTGTAGGATGCATCCTACTTGGTTCCCATAGTACTTGCGAGGTTCTTCCGGCTCTAATGGCTCAAACTTGCCAGGTGCCATCTTTGTGATCACAAGTCGTCCAATCCCTAGTTTGTTAGGTTTTCGTATCCTCTACTTCTTATGCCTCTTTTCGGTACCGGCATCGGCGCCGGTATCTTCCCCGGCGGTACCTTCCCCACCGGTCTCGGCGCCGCCATCGGTGCCGGCGCCGTCGGTGTCGGTGTCGGCGTCAGTACCATCATCGAGGCGGACCTGCAAACCTTGCTTAGTAGTCAAAAAGTCGAGGTAGTCTTGTTCACCCTCATAATCCATCTCGTCTGCATCTTGGTCAGAAGGCCCAGTTTCTTCGTTGTTCGACATGTTTTCTATGATTAAGTGTCCTCATTTATTTCTAAAAGTATGAATAAATGAGAAATGAGATAAAAAAGAAATCTATGTGCCAGCACTCGATATGCCAACTATGTAGCACAAATCATGCCTTTATTCACGGGAAATTTCGGCATGACCTTTGCTAAAAAATGGACATATCGAGCGCCTGAAATTCACCGAAACGGAAATGAATCAACATTCCGGCGTAACATAGGCAACTCGGATCATTTACCAAAACATGACATGTCCAAAACATGACATATCCACATATCACATGTCCAGTTCAAATTTGCATATAAATTCAGCAAATTTTGAAACCTATCTAAATTCATAACTAAATAGATAACCTAATTAACATAACTAAAACCTAAGTAAATTAACCCTAGCTAGCAGAGAGAGAGAGAGGTGGTTTACAGAGGGTGCAGGGCGAGGAGGCAGGCCCGACGACGGCCGAGGTTGGGAGGGGAGGAAGCAGAGGATGGAGGCGAGGGCCGACGGGTCGGGGGCGAGCGCCGGCGCCGGGGGCGAGCGCGCCTGGGTCGGGGGCGGCGGGGTCGGGGGCGAGCGCGCCGGGGTCGGGCACGGCGGGGTCGGGGGCGAGCGTGCCGGGGTCGGGGGCGAGCGCGCCGAGGTCGGGGGCGGGCGCGGCGATGCGACGGGGCCGGGGAAGAGAGAGTGGGGATTTGGGGGAAAAGAGGCGGGATGAAGCAGGGAGAGGGAGAATTTTGGGTTAAGTGGACGTAGCAGTAGCGCGTTTACACAAAACGCGCTACTACTACCTCGACTAGCTGTAGCGGTTTTCTGCAGAAACCGCTACTGCTACCTTGACTAGCTGTAGCGATTTTCTGCAGAAACCGCTACTGCTACCTTGACTAGCTGTAGCTCTTTTTCACTAAAGCGCTGCTGCTATAACCAGTTTCCCTTTTTTCTTTTCCTCAGCATAATAGGAACATATATATTACATCATTGGACCCTTGCATAATAATGGCTAAGTGTGTATACAAAATAGGAACATATATATATATTACATCATTGGACCCATGCATAATAATGGCTAATTAAGTGTGTATACAAAATAGGAACATATATATATATATATATTACATCATTTGACCGATTCCTCAGCGCTGACGTTTTCGTTTTTGAGTCAGCTTCTTTCCCTTCTTGTTCGTCGAAGAATAATTGAGCCCCTCATTGTGACTTTGCCTTTTCCATGGAGTACGATTTTTCTTTGGTAATGTAGTATTGATTCTTCTTTTGACGTATACTTCATCATCATCGTCATCTTCCCTCATTGGGTTGCCGTACTGATTATAGTCTTCCTCGTTGGCGACTCCATCCATTCCAATGATGTTTCTTTTGCCTTTCCTCACGACAACACGACTGGGATTGCATGGGTCAGTTATGAAGAAGCATTGTGTCATGTGCTTAGCGTGTACCCATGGCTCGTTTTTTGCGATAGCGTTCACGGTAGCGCTCTTGGCGTCGGGTATAGTCATGGTAGTGAAAATCCGGCTTTCTCTTTCGACATTCTTAGCCCATCTGACACGGAACATCGTCGTGTTGTGCAGTCCAGAGTAGTCAAGCTCCCAGATCTCCTCGACCCTTCCATAAAATCGTTCAGTTGCGCCGTTGTCGCTGCCGGTCATGCATTCCATCGTCACTCCTGAGTTCTGATATTCATCACTGTCCATATCTTTGGCCTCCGTGTAGAACGTGTATCCGTTGATATCATATGCCTGATAGGTTACGAGGTTGGGCGAGGGGCCATGTGCTAAGGCGTATATGAGCAATCCGTCCTTAGAGCCCTCCTCCGGGGGATTAGCAATAATATGCTCTTTGAACCAATGCAGGAAAGTGGAGTTGTGCTCTCTAGTAACTTCGGCGTCCGTCCTGCATACCCCCCGGTCACGATACTTCTTTGCGATAATTTCTTTGTGCAGTGCCACAAAAGGATCTACCTCGTCTAGGTGTTGTAGCACTACCAAGTTTGCTCTGTCAAAGTCGCTGCGTCGATCTGAGTATGCCACGTGCAGTTCCCTGCGACCGTTGCAGTGACCTTCTCCTTCGAGCCTCCCATCGTGCTTGTTAACGGGCAAACCAACACTAACACCAGGCGGCTGGTCTGCGCCATATAGAAAATTCTCACAGAAAGAGATGCACTCTTGTGTCAAATAGCCCTGGACGATGCTTCCATCCGGACGGGACATGTTACGAACGAATCCTTTGATGATCCCATTCATCCTCTCAAACGGCATCATGTTGTGCAGGAATGACGGCCCCAGGTCTATTATATCATCCACAATATGGACACACAGATGCACCATCACGTCAAAGAACGCGGGCGGGAAGTACATCTCAAGATCATTCAGTATCACAACGATCTCTTCATGTAGCCTTCGGAGCTGCTTCACACTAATCGACTTTCGAGAGATGACATCGAAAAAGTTGCAGAGACCAATAAGCATGTCACGGACGTGCTTGTCCATTATCCCTCTAAGGGCAACAGGTAATATCTGCATCATCATCACATGACAGTCATGAGACTTCATCCCGCTGAACCTTTTCTTGTCCGTGTCTAGATATCTACTTATCTTGCCACAGTAACCGGAACTAACTTTGACTCCAGTAAGGCACTTAAAGAATTGATTGATCTCAGCCTGACTTAAGGTGAAGTAAGAATGGGGGGCAATAATCCTCATTCTTTATTTTCTTTCCCTTCTTCTCCCGTGCCTCTGTCTCCGTCTCTGTCTTGTCTGACATTTTACGTGGCGGCATGTGCAGATCTTCCCTGATTTCCAAATCTTGCAAGTCTTTTCTTGCCTTCGGCCCATCCTTGGTCTTATCCGGCATGTTCCTCAGTGTTGCGAGCAAGCTCTCAAGGACATTCTTACATATATGCATTTGATCAAGGCAATGAGGTGTATCGAGTTTGTGCCAGTACTCCAAGTCCCAGAACACAAACCTCGTCTTCCATACCTTCAGCAGCGGCTCCGGCGCCTTTCTCATCGTCTTTCCCGGCGCGGGGCACTCCTTCCAGTTTTTCAACAGCTCATCGATTTCGGCACCGCTCCGCTTATGTGGAGGTCCTCGATGCTCAGCGTGACCATTGAATAGATCTCCATGGTTTCTCCACGGGTCGTCCTGTTCGAGCCATCTTCGATGCCCCATGTACACGATTTTCCCAGACCCGCCATCTTTCCTTGACGCTAGCTGCTGAGACGTCGTATCATCCATGCACCGCGTGCATCCGCAATATCCATGGCACACCTGGCCTGCCACATATCCGTAACCAAGATAGTCGTGCACTGTCGTGATCAGCGCGGCTCTCATGTTGAAATACTCGCCTTTGCTGGCGTCCAATGTCTTGGCCGGTGTTTTCCATAACATGTCTAACTCCTCCTGAAGTAGCCCCAGATACAAATTAATATTATTTCCTGGTTGTTTCGGCCCTTGAATAAGCATGCTCATGTGAATGTACTTCGATTTCATGCACAACCAGGGGGGAGGTTGTACATCCATACAAACACGGGCCATGTGCTATGGTTGGTGCTCTGGTTGCCAAACGGATTCATGCCATCGGTACACGCGCCGAGCACGATGTTCCTTGCATCACATTCAAAATACCGATAGAAGCTATTCAACGCTCTCCACTGGCTTCCATCCTTGACGTGTCTCAGCTTCGGATCATCTCCATCGTCGGGCTTCTTCCTCTCCGCGTGCCAGCGCATTAGCTTTGCTTCCTTGGGATCTACAAAATACCTCTGGAGACGGGGAGTGATTGGTAAGTACCATACCACTTTCTGGGGACATTTCTTCCCGGCCTTCTTGTATCGATAAGCATTGCACACCGGACAACTTGTTTTTTCCGCGTGCTCCTTTCGATAAATTATGCAATCATTGATGCATGCATGGTATCTAACGTGTGGCAGATCAAGAGGGCACATGATCTTCTTGGCCTCATCAACACTACTAGGACATAGATTACCCTCGGGAAGAACATCCTTTAGGTACTTGAGATGCTCATCGAGGCTAGTGTCGGTCCATTTGTTTTTAGCCTTCGTCTTCAGCACTTGGAGCGTGAAACTCAAGCGGGTCACCTCAGGATTGCAACCATCATACAATGGAGTGGTCGAGTCTACCACCGGTTGCTCCAGCTTAGCCTCCTCTCTAGAAGCAGCTCTCTCAGTACTCGTCTCCTTGCGAAGCAATGCTTGAACAAGAGGGTCCCACATGATTGAACTTAGTACCGACGAACTCTGCTGCGTGGAGTCCATGTCGTTCTCTCCGCCGCCATGTTCGGCCCCTTCTCCGCCGCCATGTCCGGCCTCTTCCCCGCCGCCATTATCGATCATCTCTTCGTCTTGCCCCGTGTCATCATTGCCTGCCCCGTCGGCATCCTCAACATCGTCATCCTCATCTTCAGTTATCCACCGAGTATAGCCATCCATGAAACCAGTCATGAGCAGGTGCGCTTCGACACGACCATCGACATGGGGGTCAAGCCAAACTATTCCTTTGCATTTTTGATACGGACATAAAACCTCTGTCAGGTTATTTTCCTTCATGTCCTGCACCGCCAACCGCAACCACCTGTCCACCATCGTTCCACTAACCATCGTGAACTCTGCACGGTAATAATAAACAAATTGATTATAAAAATGCGTGCATTCATCAAAGTCATACAAAAATTCGGCATGACCTTCCTTAAAAGTAGGACATATATAGATCTAGAGTTTGCCCGGAATTCACCGAAACGGAAATAAATCGACATTTCGGCAAAACATAGGCAACTCAAATGCACAATTTGGCGTCAACTCATGCCACACACACAATTTCCATAAAAATATCACACACACATGCATAAACATATTTCCATTTTGCAAAAGCATGAAATATTAATCACACCTCTATCTCGAGATCGAGCACACGGTGGAGATGATGATGTAGGGAGGTCAAAAGTGCACAAAGCTCTTCTTGACAAAGAAAGATCTAGTTAGGGGGCAAATAGGTCACTTAACTAAATGCTACATCTACCTAGCTAGCTAATTTGGGAGGAGACAACTTCAACTAGTGGAGGGGGGAGGAAAAAGAGAAAGGAGATGAATTAATGGAGGTGGTGTAGTTATAGCTAGGAGTAATGAAGAGAGAGAAAGGTAGGTAGAAGAGGGAGAGTAATGGGGGGAGAAGTATTGAGGAAGAAGAAGAGTGAGAGAGGGAGGATGTGGGAGGGTAGGGGAAAGGGAGGAGAGGAGATGGGGAGGGGGAGGTGGAAAAGGTGGTGGGTCCTGCGTCTTAGCAGTAGCGCGGGAGAGAAAGCGCACTGCTGCTAAGAGCGTAGCAACAGCGCGCTTTCCTGCCACGCGCTACTGCTAAACGGGCCAACCCTGTGCATATTTTCAAAATTAGCAGCAGCGAGGTGACAAAAAAGCGCGCTGCTACTATGGCATTAGCAGCAGCGTGCTCCCTGGCACCGCGCTACTGGTAAACTTATGTCGTTGTGTACTGTCGGTGGATTTTTGTAGCAGCGCGGTTTAAGCGTCACGCGCTACTGCTAAGTTTGCACCAGTAGCGAGCTTTCCGTAGCCGCGCTGCTACTACTTAGCAGCAGCGCCTGTTTTTATGCCGCGCTGCTGCTAAGATTCTGTGTATAAGGTTTTCCCTAGTAGTGTAGATGCTTATTCTCTTGCCACACATATTTGCATCACTTCCTCCCATTTGCATGCTTGTTCCCATGATGTCCTTGATTGTGCTCAACTTATATGCTTAAATGCCATGCCAAACTTCTTTGTCAAACCATATGCTTTGCATGATGACGACACTTGTTTGGTGACTCACCTCTTGAATGCTTGGTTTTGCTTTAATGCCAACCACATTTTTTTCCAAGTGCTTGTTATTATTGCTCCTTTTGAAGGAATTACAAGATGGTGCGACATTGGAGAGTGCCCATTTCAAGCTACAAGATGATGAATGCTTGGTAATCGTCAACTTCTACACGGCAACACAATCTCTTTCCCATGGTGATTTGGATTTCGATTCGAGGTCGGATCTTTCCCAAGGGGGGGGGGATGATGCGGAGCATCCTATGGACACACTACTAGAAAAAGGCTAATTAGTGGCGCACCTGTTTTGGCCATTAATGGCCCACTACAGGTGCGCCACTATTATAACGCCATTAGTAACAAATAGTAATGGCGCACCTCTGGTGCGCCATTACTATGCCTATATGGCTTAGTAATGGCGCACCACATAAAAGTGCGCCATTACTATGCCTATATGGCTTAGTAATGGCGCACCACATAAAAGTGCGCCATTACTAACAATTTTTTTCAATTTGTTTTCAGAATTTTTTTTCTTCAGATTTTTTTCTTAATCCCGGGTCACTATGGCTTAATCTCAAGTCAAATTGCACTCTGTGGTCCTGGCAGTTACCCGGGAGGTCACAGCCTGTGTTCCAATTAATCAGATTATTTCCTGGGCATATCTTTTGATCCTCTGATTGCCTCCCTCGGGAAGCCAACCAGAGTCTCAGGGGCTACTATCTATACACAGGTGTATTTTGTGAATAAAACACAATCGAACATGTTCTAGTACAAACCTCGAAGCCTCTTAGCAGGCCCATGAAGGCCCCATTCAATCCGCTTTTCACGGACATGGCCTTTTCGACCACTGTGCCCATCAGGGTACGATGTTCCTCTGAGATGGACGCCTGCCGCAGCATGTTCGTCAATATATCCGACGCTTCTGGGTCTCCGGAAGCTGCTAAAGGAGTACGGCCTCCCTTTGAAGGAATCCGTTTATTCATATCCGGCTGTAGACCGGACTTCTCGGGACCTCCATTGTCGGTCTCCGGACCCTGGGCCACCGAAGTATCACCTTCGGGTAGTGTCTTCGTCATCCTTTGCACCACTTGTTGATCGGGGGAGACCCTCCGCGACTACACCTCGAAGTCGTCCGCCCTATTGGGCAAGGAGACCGGTGGAGGCGTCTCACTTTCCATCATCTCCGGGAGAAGGTCCCCCGAGGAAGAGGATTGTTGGAGAAGACTGCGTGCCGAACTACAAAAACATATATTCTAGACGTTACAAGAAAGGAACGGGACATATTTAAAACACCCTTGTTCACTTACGATTTGGCCTGAGGCTTGTCCTCGTCATGGGACTGCGCGATGACGTCGTCCTCCAAGCCTGAGCCACCCGACAGAGGCATCTTGCTGTGTGAAGCCAGCCCCTCCCGGCAGCCAGACTGAGGACAGTCCAGATGGTCGTCGGCTTGACGAGTGGGCTGAACGTCTCGTCGTAGTCCACGCCAGCCTGCTATGTGAAGCCGCGAAGCACCCAGCGCGCCTTGTACCAGGCGAGAGAGCCGTCAGGATGGAACTTGTGCCAAAAAATCCACTTCCCTGTGACAACATTAGCACCTGCAGGACGGGACACCAAACTCCAAGTGTTATTCTGCATCAGTGCGTTATATTCGTGATCATAGCGTTCTACCAGTTTTCATCCCGGAGGGCAACACGGTAAGAGGAAGGGATGGGCCTAATGGAGGAGGAGGTAGAAGGGGAAGCAGCGAGGGCTTTAGGTTCAGCAAACCCGGTTTTGGCCCGCGTACGCATGTGATGGAGATTGGTGGGTGGTTGCACTGGCACGGCGCGTGGCGGGAGCGCAGGAGCAATGGGCGAACACGCGGGTGTTACGTGCATGTGAATGGGAGGGGCTGGGAGAGGGTGCATGCAGCAGCGGGGAGCCGGGGGAGTGGGATGTGCATGCGCATGGGATGGTGGATTCGGGGAATCTCGGGTTGCTGCATGGGGGGGGGGGCGAAGCGGGCGGGGTGGGGCACACCGATTGGGTGGGCTGATCTGCGGGCGCAGGCAGGTGCGGGAGTGGGCGCGGATTGGGGGAGAGGATCCTAAGGACCCGGCACGTGGGCGTGGGGATCGAGGCGAGGGGGATCCTGAGGAGGGCACGAGCGGATGCGGATTGGAGGGAACGATGATGCGAGGTTCGAGGAAGATTTGTGGCCCGAGATCTTCTGCGACCGGGCGACGGGCGGGCTGCGGTCTGTCGGGAGTAGGACGGTAGGGAAAAACGGATTCGTCAAACGTGACGTGACGGGAAATTATCACCATGCGAGTGTCTAAGTCCAGACACCGATAGCCCTTTGTGTTCCAAGGGATACCCGAGGAAGACCCAACGAGAAGAGCGAGGGGCAAGTTTGTGGGGGCTAGTGGCGATGGTGTTAGGGAAACAAAGACATCCAAAAACGCGCATGTGATCGTACGTGGGGTGTTTGCCGAGGAGACGGAAGTAAGGAGTCTCGGATGCAATGGCAGTGGAGGGTCGTCGGTTGAGAATGTAGGTTGCGGTGTGGAGGGCCTCAACCCAGAAGGCGGGGGGTAGTGTGGCATGTATGAGAAGGACTTGAAGTATGTCATTGGTCGTACGGAGTAGGTGTTCGGCTTTCCCATTTTGCGGCGAGGTATAAGGGCATGAGAGGCGAAGGGAGGAACCATAGCGGGAGAAGAGGTCGCGTAGGGAAGTGGTGAGGAATTCGCCGCCATTGTCGCATTGCATGCACTGGATGGGAACATGAAATTGCGTGAGGACGTACGCGTGAAAATGATGGATTACTTCTACATGGTATCAGAGTAAGAGGTCTCGAGTTCAAGACCTGGCTGGCGCAATTAAAATTGTAACCCACTTTTGGTCCACGTTTAGGTCTGAGGGAGCCACGCGTGAGGGGGAGTGTTGACGTATAATGTGCTGCCTAGTATCTTTCATCAGATCGGTCTTTTGGTTGCATTGGCTAGAGCATGCACTTCTACATGGGAGCCGTGCCCACGGCCACGACCGCGCCCGTGGCCACGCTCGCGACCGCCGGTGTCGCAATCGGTGGCGGGAGGGGTGGTGTCGCCTTTGCCCCTGTCGGTGGAGGTGCCCGAGGATCCCGAGGACCCCAAGCCGGATCCGATGGTGAGGGCGGTGGTGGTGGCCTCCGGGAGGGCGTCGAGGTGAGCGCGCTCATTGGTGGAGATTTGCTCCATCAGCAGCCGAGAGCGCGCCTGCACGAACGTCGGGAAGGGTGTCTGCATGGGGAGCAGTGTCACCATGATCTGAAACTTGCGGTTGAGGCTGCAGATGAGCTGAAGGGTCAACGTACGGTCGGTGATGCGCTCGTCGACGTTGCCGAGGTCCGTTGCGAGGGACTTGAGACGCCGACAGTACTCGGCAATGGAGAGGTCCCCCTGGACCAGATTGCGGAATTTCACGCCGAGGATCACCGCGTGACCAGCTTGATTGTCGCGGAAGAGAAAATGCATTTGCTGCCAAATGTCGAAGGCGGTGCTATTCGGCGGGGCGACCACGTCCAGGAGTTCATCGGCAACGATGCCGTGGAACCAGAGGATGATGATTAGGTCATCGTTTCGCCACATGGTGCTTTAGAGAAGTGGCTCGGTGGCCACATCGAGATGGTGATGCACTGGATACTTGCAACAAACGACGTAAAAGATCTGGCACCATTTGGAGTAGTTTCCCGATTCGAGTTCGAGCCGGTGGTGGGAGAAGTGGTTGATGGAGGGTGGCAGGCCAATCGCAGCGGTGGAGGAGCCGACGTCGGGCGCGTCGGGACGGAGGGCCAGGGCGCTGCTGGAACCGCCGGGCGCGAGCTGTTGAACGGGGACGCTCCCCGCCGTTCGGAGAGCAGCCGCGGTGGGCTGCACGGGTGGCGCGGACGCCGGGGCCGAGGAAGTAGGGGCGGCCTCGGGCACGGCCTGTTTGCTACGGAGGACATCATGTGCGAGGGGAGCCGCGCGGGGCGCGGTCGGTCGAGAAGGGGTCGCCAGGGACACAGGCGGAGGAGCTGTGGCTAGAGGGAAGAGGGCGAAGGGGTTGCTCGCCGGCGTGTCGAGGTCGCCGCCGGAGCGCGTGCGGCTAAGGAATCGATGCATGGCGGAAGCGAGGGGATAGGATTGGATGAGCGTCTGATACCAAGCTAGGTTTAGTAACTCTCACACTCTGTATTCCTTGGCCTCGAGGGCTTATATGGTGTTGCAAATGAGAAGTACAGAGGGGGAGGGAGAGAGTACAATGGCAGCCCTGTATGGCAGGGCGTGCGGGGCGCAGCAGGCGCATGACCTACTCTAGTCAGTTGGAGACGTGGGGGAGTGGAAGAGGAGGCCGTTAGACTAGCCACAATGGGTAGTAACATAGAGCAGTAATATGTTCATGTTACTATATCTATAGTGGGGAGTAACATATGTGTGGTAAAATGCAATACTTTATTTATTATGCTATAGACTTATCTTGTTTTGATATAACTCATACTAGTAGTAACTAGCTATGTTACTACATGGCTCTCTTTCTTCATTTATTGCTTGTCACATCATCTATTTTATCTAGATATGTGTGATGTTACTACCTATGTTACTCTCACTATTGGTAGTCTTAGCCACCGGAGGGGCGACCTGGAGTGCTGTCGAACAGATATATCTTTACTTGGTCAAATTTCTCTCGCAGTAGCTGAGAATTTGCAGGATGAGGCGACGACATTAATGGACCTGCCTAACCAAAGGGGAGAGATATGACGATCTTAGTAAGAGAGTTAGCATCATCTTGCTAAAAGTTTTATCATGAATAGTTCATGGCATAAATCTAATTATGTCGGTTGCCTTTCCTGCCTAGGTCATGACACCAAACATCACCTGCCCCCCCTTTTTTTTGAGTAAATAGTGCATCCAGTGACTAGGTTGGGAGGCCACTCATAAACTGATTGATTTGTCAGAGGTGTGCATTTGTAGGTTTGATAAAAAACTGATCAAAATATTTCCATCAGGCGAATAAAATGCTTATATAAAAAGCTTTTGTTACAAAGAACCAACTCAGATAATAATCATTTCTTGTATATTTGTGCATGTTGTCTATATATGTCGGAGCTGGTTTTTGGAACCTGGTGTTCGGTGTGCCTAGTTTCTAAAATGTAGCAAAAATCATATTTCTAGTTCTAAATTTAAGAAGAACAAATAACAATCATATGTTTTTTTGATGAAATAGCCCCCCCTTCCCCGCTTTGTATTACAAAGCAAACATCACCGATACAATCAGATAGGTGCCGGAGCGGAAGCAACATAGGCACACCTAAAAGAAACAAAAGAGAAAAAGAAAAGAAACAAATGCCGACACTGGCGGATCAACAAAAATGAAGAAGCTTCACGACCGCCGCACCCATCGGGGATCCTTCACTAAGCTCCTATACTCTGAAGCGCCGGTACCAATCAACACTCCAAGAAGGGACGCGATGATGACGACACTGCTGCCAAGGGTTTCCCCCGATACGCGACGAGGATAGAGGAAGGGTACCCCCGACGCCCTCCAGGAAGGTCCGGCGGCACCCTCACGCACCATCGCGTCGGTGTCGGCTCGGCCGACAGGGATTTCTCCCGATCCCAACCTTCACCTCGGGCGCTCCGGGTCACACCACCAAACAAACCACCACTCTGCGCCAAAACGGTCTTGAAGCTTCCGCATCGTCTCACCACGACACCGCGAAAGGGGCCTGCTCAATGAAGAAGAGGAGCCGGGACTCGGAACAACAACATCGTTGGCACACGGGAGGGCCCAACCTCCACCGTCAACGACAGTAACCGACCGGACGCAACAGCAGGAGCATACAAGGCCTGTAGGCCCACAGGCCCGGCCGGGTCCGCAAATGCCCGTAAATCTCTTGCCATCACGCTGCAGAAGGCATGCCGTCGGCGCCACCACCACGAGTCCAAGCTCCTCCTCCTCTGCTCCACGCAGACGTCGAAGCCATGCCAATGGCCGGCCCGCTAGGACCCAGATGGGACTGGGAGGGGACACATCTGGGCCGGGGGCATGTTGCCGGCCACCGCACGTCACCACGCCGTCCCGTTGCCAAGGGGCAGCACCACCACCTCGCCCGCCGCTGGTGACCGCCGCCGGGTCGCCGCCTAGCCGAGCAGCACCGCCGCCGTCCCCTGCCTCGGGAAGGGGAGCCACGCGCGCGGGGGCAGGAGGTCTCGCCGCCGCCAACACCACCCGAGCCAGCGCCGGGGGCGTCCGCCGGCGGTGGCGGGGATGAGCTGGAGGACGGGGACGGCCGAGAGGGAGAGCAGGGGTACGCCGTCCCGGCCACCTCCCGAGGAGGCGGCGCAGGGGCAAGACCGGGAGGGGGGAGGAGGAGGGGGGCGCGGGAGGGGCCGGGGTGCCCGCGCCCGGCGGCCGGAGAGAATCCCTAGCGGAGAGCCGCGAGGGCTGGAGCTGCGGGGCATCTCATATGTTTTTTTAGAGAATAAGACGCCTCATCAATTTCCATTAAACAGCCGACTAATCAGATTTACAAGATTTTCGAACCAAAAGGAAGCTAAAACAAGACATGCAAGAAAATAGAGCTAACAATATATTTGCCACCGGACTTATCATGAATAATGTTAGCACTAATTTTGATTCAATGTATCCGCATATTTAGTTTTGCTATTTGCATGTAGTCGTAGATGGTTTAGGGAGTAGCTAGCCGGCAAGGTTTCAGTGGAGGCGCGCGAAGGACGCGAGATGCCGGACTGCCGTGCGATACGGCGAGCACGGCGAGATGCCGATGACAGTGTGAAGCTGCAGTTCTGCGCGAGACGACAAGGTCGTGCGATACGGCGATGTTGTGTGAAGCAACAAGACGCGTGATGGAGTCTGACGGCCGGCTGGAAGAATAGCTAAAGCTGAGAAGATTCGGTGAGTTTGTTAGTGCATGCGATATACTAGCTAGCCTCCTGCGTGGGTTTGCACGATGGCCGGTCTTGTGTATATCCTGGAGCGATTTCAGGGGATAGAGACAGAGTCATGTGGTTAGTCTGTTAGTGGTGCGTGCGTGCGTGCATGGTGTGTGGTGACCGAGAGTGCTGACTAGCCAGGACGTGCGTAAGGCTCTCCTATGTATAAATAGTTCCATCGAGTAATGAGAATTAAAGGCCGTGAGGGCTGGTGAGAAAATGTAGCCATTGTGTTAACCAAGGAGAGAGCCTCCCGGCAAAGCTAGCAGCAGGTTTCTTCCTTGGCGTGTGTGTGTGTTTCCTGAGAGTTTCTTTCATGGGTGTGTGTTTGAGAGAAACCACAAAAAGAAGAGTAGTCAGAGGTAGAAGAAGGAGCGGCGCTGCAAGGAGAGGCAGCGCCAACAAATAATACTATGCACAAGATACAATTATACATTTAACGATGTGTGTTAACAACTTAACATACATACGATTAAAAAAATCATGGTTAGAAATGTAATGGAATATCATGAGTCATCCGAGTGATATGAAAAAAAGAAAGAAAAATATTAGATTGCTTAGAGACGTTAGAGTCTAACACTATAAGATGGAGAAGTAGTTATCGGATGGGGTCAATGAGGAAGAAATCAAGGCGTGTCATTCCATGCATGAATGCACCTTGCTAGCACAGCTATTATATACTCTCCCCGCCTCGAATTACTTGTCGTCTGATTTTAGGCACGGCCTTTCTTGACTAGGCTCAACTTGTGTGATTTGTTAGAGTACAAAATGCATCTAATGATATTAATCCGGGTGGCCACTCATAAATGATTAATTTCTTGGAGGTATGTGTTGGTAGTCTTGATACAGAAAAGATGTTTCCATCAAACAAATAAAAAACTTCTAGGCCTCAAAACCTAAGCCATCTCCACCGTCGGCCATAGGCCCCCGTCCTATCATCCTTCCCTTGCCGCCATCGGTCGGCACCATGCTGACAAAGCACCGAGTGGCGGTAGTTAGCGATGGCGTGTCCCTCCCCCCCCCCCCCCCCCCCCCCCCCCAACTCCCCCATCTATGTGGGTTACTCTAGACCCCAGCAGTGGTGCCACTGCTAGCCCATGCTGTCGGAGGTGGGCCAGTTGCTTGAGGAGGTATGCCATGACTAATGGGGCCGTGTTCCACCTCACTTGTGTCTGTGGATCAGGGAACTTTGACCGAAGTTGACGCTTCCCCAAATCAAGGGCAGCATCATGGTCATTGACCTATGAGGGGTGATTGCGGCATGCAAGGTATGGCCGCACTCCACTACTCGTGGGTGAGGCTCCTCCGATGGTGAGCTCCTCCATGCACCAACCTGGTGTGGTCATACGGGCTCACTAGCAGTCTTGGGCTCGACCGGATCTTGTTGTGGTTGTGGGCTTGGGTCGGGCCAAGCCTTGCTAGGGTTTGATGTCCTCCAACGATGATCTTGGACCAGCATGTTGGTGGAGGTGCGCAGGGCTGGAGTGTCGGACGCCGGGGCGGCGGCCTTAGATGGCAGGTTGCACGTTAGCTCTCCATTGAGTAGCATGTCGGTGTTTCTTGGCCATGGGGGTGGCAAGGTGCATTGTGGCTAGTAGTCTTGGTGAAGTTGTCACCGTTGGTGGTGGCGAAGGGCTTATCCTGATCTTAGAGTTCTCGACCTATTGTGGTGGTTCTGGTGGCCTGATTCCCCCTTGGCAAGGTGTCTGGGAGGGTCTGAGTGAAAGCTCGGAGCCTCAACGCCCGTGGCCGTGATGCTTGCGGGTGTCATGTCCCTCTTGGGTGCATCGCCATGGTTCTCTCCTCCCTGGTAGTTCAGGATGAATACGCTTGTCCGCCCCGACAGACATGGTGGTAGTGGCGCATTGCGTTGTGACCCTCGTGGGGGTGTCGCCGGTGAGTGACTATCTTTCATCGCGGCTGCGTGTTCAAAATGGTGGGGGAGATCCAATCGACCCTACCTCAACTCCAGTAACTCGTTATATCATTTGCACGTATCTTTTACACACGACGGCGTCCTCCCTTCGTCCTGCCTGCTTGCCGATGTGGATGTCACTTCTTGATTCAGAGCAAGAGGGCAGAGGGTCCTCTCCAGCGGTAGTTGGGCCGTGACGGTACAACAAAGCCGAGTGGTTTCTCCTAGGTGGCGTGTGGTATGATGTTAGTGGCGGTCCTGGTTGGGTAGGTGGTCCGGCCTCTCCTGTGCTTCTTCTCGGCGGCATGCTCGAGGCATCTAGTTGTGCACTTTCTGTGCTTGTTAGCATGTTTGGCTTGTTTTGCTATGCTTTTCTTTGATCATCTTGTATGAGGATTTACTCTACACCATGTATCGTTTGGCTATGTAGCTTCATTTGTAAAGCGAGCAAAATTTTGTTTCAAGATAAAATGATTGTATCAGCAGCTTGTTACGAAGAAACAATTCAAATAATAATCATATTTGGTGGTTCAGTAATAATCACTTCTTTTGTATATTTATGCATGTTTACCATATATGTTGGAGCTGATTTTGGATCCTGGTCCCCGGTGTGCCCAATTTCTAAAACTTAGCAAAAATCATATAGTACTTAACATAAGACAAAAAAATAACGGTCATATGTTTCTTGATACAACAAGCCACCTCATCGATTTCCATTAAATAAACCGTCAATCAAACATACAAGTGTTTTGAACCAAAAGGAAGCTAAAACAAAACATGCTGGAAAATCAAGCTAACAACAACTAAAGCAAGTTAGATAGCAAAGGGACCATAACTTACTTATTACATGCACCAGAAAGTGAGATACCTCAACAACAACTCCAGGAAGCAACTTTTGCAAAATTCAACATTCACATATCAATCCTGAGCACAACCGGGTTCCAACCATGGCATACTTCACATGTATTGCAAGATAATCCTTCGGACGTACGGCATCTTCGCCTACTCCACGAGCTCAAGTCCACTACTCCCTCTTTCTACTACGACGTCGACATCATCGAGGAGATTCCATTCTTTGGGACTATTGACCTCGATGAATACCTCAAGTGGGAGTGCAAGATGGACGACTACCTCAAGCTACATCAAGTACCCTTCGACGATCAAGTGAAGTGCACCACAAGTACCTTCCACGACTATGCATTGACATGGTGGCTTCATAGACCTTCAACAAGCTTCACCATGACGTGGCCCACGATGCGGCAAGAATTTGTGCCTTCCACCTACACGGAACATCTTCAACGCCAATTGGAGAACATCATACAAGGATCCAAGTCCCTTGACGAGTACTTCAAGAATACGAAGGAAGCCTTGCGACGTGCCGGCGTGGACGACCCCATTTGGGTGAAGTTCTACTTCATGATGGGATTGAACAACGCCATCTCCAAGACTATCTTCCTCGAGAACTACAAGTCCCTCGACGACAACTACATTGGTGCTCTCAAGGCGGAGCAAGAACTCATGAAGCTAAAGTCTACTCGACCCCGAGCTCACTTCGCAATGACCATGCTACATGACAGCGAGAGTGATGATGTGCCATCTTCGGCCTTCATCCATGACGAGAGCGATGATGTGCCATCTTCGGCCTTCATCCACGATGAGAGTGGTGATGTGCCATCTTCGGCCTTCAACCACGGCGATGACTACGAGACGGTTGAGCATGGGATTTTCCCTTCGACCACGGTGACGTATGATGACTTGAGTGACTTTTGCCACCATATTGAGAGAGAGCGTGACTTCACCACTAGCCCCATATATGATGAGTTGCCCCAATTCCCATGTGAGGAGAGCCACCACCCCCACCACTTGAGTGAGATGAGTGACTCCACCATATGTGACATTGAGTGCACCTACCTTGAGGGAGTGAGTGAACCACCACATAGAGAGAGTGAGGTAGTTGATGAGGCATATGAGGCCATTTTGCTTTCTAACAACTTAACGTCTCCCTCTATTGTGTCTTCTTGTTTGGTGCTAGGTCCCATATATGATGACGCGCCGATCCTCGACGACTCCGTCCTTCCTTTGGACATGACGATGGCCATGGTGGACTATGATGCACCCCCACATGGTTCCATCAAGATGAAGATGATGACCACCATTTGGTCTTTCCCACCTCACGTACATCACATGACTGGAATGAGAAAGGTAACGTAGGTGAAGGTGATGCTCTTGTCCCACTAGTGGCCGTTCTTGACATTGATTGCTTGCATGATGTTGATCCCCCTATTGCCATGATTCATGCTAGTATGATTTCCCCATGCGATGATTTACCCATTTATGATGAGTTTGATGATTGCCATGTGTAGTCTATTAGTTGTGATGCCATGTTGCATAGGATCACTTGTGATAATTCTCTTGGTCACATCATGTTTGCCAATCCGCTTGACTTGTCATATGCTATGCATGAGATCCATCATATGTCTTATTCGCAATCTCATCGTAGTGACTATGCATATGCCATTAAAATAAACCCAATTTGCACATATGGCATAGATGACAAGCCTATGGTTATTGGCATTTGTTTCTCATGTGATATTGACATGCTTCCTTTGCATCATTTATCTCATATTCCATGCCATAGCCACCTAGCTTCGGATATGCATTGTTTTGGATTTCGTCCATTTTCTCCATATGATGTTTCCAATATTGCTCATGAGGAGACCCCCATAGTTTCCTCATACATTTTAGGATATTTTGATTCATCCCATTCATTGCATGATCCCAATACTTGTGTGCACAATATGCATTCCATGAATGATCTACCATATAATTGCATACTTGATTTGCGTCCTCATCATGTCATACATAACAACTATTCTTTCACGATGGAGACATGTTCTTATACCATGCATCAAATTTCTTTAAGCGATGCTTATCTTGTGCTAACTCACACATGCACATATAAATTATGGAAACCACTGACATATGTCCCTTGTGTGGTTCGGAATGCGAGGATGGATTCCACGCAATGTGTAGGTGTCCCCGTGCAGTGGAGCTTTGGAGAGCGATGGCTAAAGACTGGATGCTCCCGGACATCCAGTTTGTTCGTCACACAGGCCCGGAGTGGCTTTTTGATGTGCTTGAGCCGCTATCGGAATCGTCCCGCATGGCTCTCTTGATGACAATGTGGCGTTCGTGGCATGTCCGCAATGAGATCACTCACGACAAAGCTTCTCCACCAACTGAAGCATCTCGTCGATTTCTGTACAGCTATCTAACATCGCTTTTATGCATCCAGCAGTTTCCTATGAAAGATATGTGCAAGGGTAAAATGGTGCTCATGGAACCGGTGATCCAAGCTGCACCTGGGATTAGTAGCAGCAGCAGCAGCACACACGGCGGTGTACATGCCTATAGCAGCAGCACACACGCTGGTGCATGGACATGCAGCAACACACATGGAGGTGTACGTGCTTGCAGCAGCAGCACACACGGAGGCGTACGTGCATGCAGTAGCACCGGCCCGCCAGATTCCAGCAGGGACGATGCGCCAAATGCTAGCCCAGCTAACCCACCAGCTGACAGATGGAGTACGCCACCTCAAGGATGGCTCAAACTCAATGTTGACGGTGCTTTTCTTGCGCAGGCAGGAAACGGCAGCTCTGACATGGTGCTCCGGGACAACTTAGGCGGCATCATTTTCACTTCCTGCTGTCATTTCTTCATATGTGATAATGCTCTTGCTACGGAACTAGAAGCATGTAAAGAGGGAATCGCGCTAGCTTTGGAGTGGAGCACACTTCCGTTTATTCTAGAGACGGACAGTACCGAAGCTGCTGCGATGATTTCAAACCCTTCAGGGAATAGATCACGACATGCTGCCATCATTCAGGAGATCGCCTCCATGATGAGAGGAGGTAGAGAGGTAGTGGTAAAAGCTATTAGAAGAGGGTGTTATCATGTTAGCCACCATTTGGCTCAGATGGGTAGATGTGAGATAAAGACGGCCGTATGGTTACGGTCAGGCACTGAGAGGGTTGTAAACTTGTGTGAACTGGACTGCCGCGATCCAGCTTAATTAATATACAACCCTTTTCCCCCGCAAAAAAATGTATGGTTTAATTAGATGCTCCGGAGAGCTATACGTCGTTCAATGAGAACTATGTATGTACTTTGGTTTTAATGTGATGATGAACTTCTATTAATTTGGTCACTTATCTATCCATGATGTTCTGTAATGGTTTTTGACACACTTAATTATATATAATGCATGTAGATGAACCGGCAATGGATGTACGGTGACTGACACACCTCTGAGTACATTAAGGGCGTGCATAATTTTCTCGAAGTGGCTGAGGCGAACAAGCACAATGGTTTTATGTGTTGTCCATGCCCTATATGTGGGAATACAAAGTCTTACTCTGACCGAAAATCCTTCACAGCCACCTGCTTTATAAGGGTTTCATGCCACACTATAATGTTTGGACCAGGCATGGAGAAATAGGGGTTATGATGAAAGACAGCAAAGAAGAAGAGGACGATGAAAACTATGTGCCCCCTGAATACGATGATGCTGCAACGGGGGAAACTGCTGAGGATCAAGAGGAACCAAACAATGTGCCCGATGATGATCTCTGCCGTGTCATTGTTGATGCAAGGAAACAGTGTGGAAGTCAAAAGGAGAAGCTGAAGTTCGATCACATGTTAGAGGATCACAAAAAAGGGTTGTACCCCAATTGCGAAGATGGCAACACAAAGCTCGGTACCGTACTGGAATTGCTGCAGTGAAAGGCAGAGAATGCTGTGCCTGACAAAGGATTTGAGAAGGTACTGAAAATATTGAAGAAGAAGCTTCCAAAGGATAACAAATTGCCCGACAGTACGTACGCAACAAAGAAGGTTGTATGCCCTCTAGGATTGAAGGTGCTGAATATACATGCATGCCCTAATGCCTGCATCCTCTACCGCGGTGCGTACGAGGATTTGAACACATGCCCGGTGTGTAGTGCATTGCGGTATTGAACAAGTCCGGTACCAATTCCACTATTGTTTCATCTCACATTGAGTGATACGAGATACATCCTCAATGTTGGGAAAAGGTAGCTTGGTATTGTTTATCTCATTTCCTACTCACCTTTGCTCGAGTCTTGTGATGGATAGGCAAAGCACATCATCTCCGGTCTACAACCACGACGACGAGTTTGATGCTATGAAGAACTTCATCGACGCCAAGATGGACAAACAAATGGAGGATCTCAAGGCCCTCATCAAGAACCGCAAGTGATCTTCCTCATCTTCAAGAAGACGCTCAAGTGCAAAGACTCTCGAGATACCATCTTCAGCAAGTACACAGAAGCATCGACATCGACATGACCATGATGAGCGAGCTTCAGGACACACGTTGGCTGCTCTGCCAACCCCGTGCACACGGGCCTTCGACCCCCGTGCAAACGGGACCCCGTGCACACGACCTCCGACAACCCCGTGTGCACGGGCTATTCAGAGCCGCGACATCAACTACAAGGCTGCGGCTTATTCAACACCTTTGGCATCTTCGCCAAGTAACTTGAAGGCATCTTCGCCTTCGGACGTACGGCATCTTCGCCTACTCCACGAGCTCAAGTCCACTACTCCCTCTTTCTACTACGACGTCGACATCATCGAGGAGATTCCATTCTTTGGGACTATTGACCTCGATGAATACCTCAAGTGGGAGTGCAATATGGACGAGTACCTCAAGCTACATCAAGTACCCTTCGACGATCAAGTGAAGTGCGCCACAAGTACCTTCCACGACTATGCATTGACATGGTGGCTTCATAGACCTTCAACAAGCTTCACCATGACGTGGCCCACGATGCGGCAAGAATTTGTGCCTTCCACCTACACGGAACATCTTCAACGCCAATTGGAGAACATCATACAAGGATCCAAGTCCCTTGACGAGTACTTCAAGAATACGAAGGAAGCCTTGCAACGTGCCGGCGTGGACGACCCCATTTGGGTGAAGTTCTACTTCATGATGGGATTGAACAACGCCATCTCCAAGACTATCTTCCTCGAGAACTACAAGTCACTCGACGACAACTACATTGGTGCTCTCAAGGCGGAGCAAGAACTCATGAAGCTAAAGTCTACTCGACCCCGAGCTCACTTCGCAATGACCATGCTACATGACAGCGAGAGTGATGATGTGCCATCTTCGGCATTCATCCATGACGAGAGCGATGATGTGCCATCTTCGGCCTTCATCCACGATGAGAGTGGTGATGTGCCATCTTCGGCCTTCAACCACGGCGATGACTACGAGACGGTTGAGCATGGGATTTTCCCTTCGACCACGGTGACGTATGATGACTTGAGTGACTTTTGCCACCATATTGAGAGAGAGCGTGACTTCACCACTAGCCCCATATATGATGAGTTGCCCCAATTCCCATGTGAGGAGAGCCACCACCCCCACCACTTGAGTGAGATGAGTGACTCCACCATATGTGACATTGAGTGCACCTACCTTGAGGGAGTGAGTGAACCACCACATAGAGAGAGTGAGGTAGTTGATGAGGCATATGAGGCCATTTTGCTTTCTAACAACTTAACGTCTCCCTCTATTGTGTCTTCTTGTTTGGTGCTAGGTCCCATATATGATGACGCGCCGATCCTCGACGACTCCGTCCTTCCTTTGGACATGACGATGGCCATGGTGGACTATGATGCACCCCCACATGGTTCCATCAAGATGAAGATGATGACCACCATTTGGTCTTTCCCACCTCACGTACATCACATGACTGGAATGAGAAAGGTAACGTAGGTGAAGGTGATGCTCTTGTCCCACTAGTGGACGTTCTTGACATTGATTGCTTGCATGATGTTGATCCCCCTATTGCCATGATTCATGCTAGTATGATTTCCCCATGCGATGATTTACCCATTTATGATGAGTTTGATGATTGCCATGTGGAGTCTATTAGTTGTGATGCCATGTTGCATAGGATCACTTGTGATAATTCTCTTGGTCACATCATGTTTTCCAATCCGCTTGACTTGTCATATGCTATGCATGAGATCCATCATATGTCTTATTTGCAATCTCATCGTAGTGACTATGCATATGCCATTAAAATAAACCCAATTTGCACATATGGCATAGATGACAAGCCTATGGTTATTGGCATTTGTTTCTCATGTGATGATATTGACATGCTTCCTTTGCATCATTTATCTCATATGCCATGCCATAGCCACCTAGCTTCGGATATGCATTGTTTTGGATGTCGTCCATTTTCCCCATATGATGTTTCCAATATTGCTCATGAGGAGACCCCCATAGTTTCCTCATACATTTTAGGAGATTTTGATTCATCCCATTCATTGCATGATCCCAATACTTGTGTGCACAATATGCTTTCCATGAATGATGTGCCATATAATTGCATACTTGATTTGCGTCCTCATCATGTCATACATAACAACTATTCTTTCACGATGGATGACATGTTCTTATACCATGCATAAAATTTCTTTAAGCGATGCTTATCTTGTGCTAACTCACACATGCACATACACATCATGATGGATGACGTGTACATTTACCATGCACACACGTTCTTTCATTTTTTTCTCTTTTGTGTAGGTACCCATGAACACTCGTCAACCTCACAATCCCATGAGTTGACGAAACGAGCTCTAGAGAGCAATGATGACTTGGGATTCCCTGGATTGTCCTTACCACCGTTCCCCTCGCGCAACGACTTCACGCATCTCTTCTACATGGCCCTCACATGGTTATGGGTTATTTACCACTTCTCACTTTATGCCCATATTGCCATGTTCACTTTGCATGATATGCTCTTTCCTATGCCTGTGCCATGCATTTGTGACCCATGCTTTGCATTACACATGATGCTTGATTCTAGTACTTGTATGTGTATTTGCAAGTTTGGTGGAGATATCACTTGTTATTACCATGTTTGCTTTGTGCCCCATGCCTATAATGATACTATGATCTTGCTTTGTGTTCGTGCTTGCGATATGTCATGTGCATTGCCTATGCCTATGATTTGCTCACATGACATGATTGCCATGATTTCCTCTAGTATGTTTCATCTTCGCACTACTAGCTTGCACGACTTGATTACTATGATTGCTTTCCATGTTGCATCCTATTCTTGGATTACTTGCTCCTATCATATGTTTGGTCGCAACAATGTCACTTATTCACATACGCCATGTCCCGTTGCTTGTCACATGATTGCCTCACACATGATGAACAATTGCTCTTTCCATTGTGTTGAGTGCCACACAATTTTCACTACACCCCATGCACATTATGCTTGGATTGTCTTGCATTTGACCCATGTGTTTAGACCCTTCATTTCCTTTGGTGTTGTGAATGATTCCTATGCCTACCATCGCCCTTTTGTTGAGCACTTTGCGCACTCTTGCTATGACCATGAGGTAGCACTACTAGGGAAAAGGCTAGCAGCAGTGCGGGTTTTAGGCCTATCAGCAGCGCGGGTACCCGTGCTACCAATAAGGCACTACAGCTAATGTATAGCAGTAGCGCTGGTCCTCCCGCGCTACTGCTACACAAGTGTTGCAGCAGTGTGCTTAAAGGAACCTCGCTGCTGCTAATAGCTATAGCGCGCTTCCCCTGTGCGCGCTACTGCTACAACCGCGCTGCTGCTAACTTTTCTGCACTCGCTACTGCTAATTTTAGTTGTTTTTTGTTTTTTTTCGGCATATTTGTTTTGTATTTGAACAGGCTTTATAGAAGAATCTTTAGCACATACAAATGTCATCATGATACACATACAAATGCCCGCAAGACCACAAATGTAATCATAGCATATACATACAAATAGTCTCGTCATAATCATCATCCAACACAAAGTGGTATCTTGTCATCATCTCGAAAATAGCGATACATGCAAGTCTCGAATACTTGCAATTACAACATCATCCATCTAAACAAAGGTATACGCGAGAAGAGCTATCACTATGAGTGAGAGCGGAACTATGCAATACATGAGATGGCGGTTACGAGTCCTCTCTCGCGCTAGCATGAACCTCAAGTAACTAGCTTCTCCTTCTTGTCTGCTTTTGAAGCCTTTATGGCTGGCGTCCGAGAACCCATTCACTTGCGCCTGACACTCATGCCACTCGTTGTACACCCCCGGAACCTTCCCTTTGTACATGACATAGCAGTTCCATCTCGCCATCAAGAAACTAGGTACCTGTTAGAGATGCATGTTCATGAAGAGGATGTACAATCATATATATGCAACAAAATATACTAGAGAACACCGAAAAAGAAAGGGTTAGCAACTAGATGCAACATACAGTACGCAAATTAATTAAGTAGAGGTACGCAGGTCATCGTACGCAAACTAACAAAGTAGCGTTACGCAAGTTCGGCAGGGATCGTGGACATCACAAAGTTGCATCACTACAAATAGTATACAAGTTCAACCGACACATATCATCATCATCAGCATCATAAATCACTAGAAGTTCCATCCTTCCATATCATCGAGGATGGACCCTAGCTTCTTGAACGGCGTGAGGTCTAGACGTTGCATGCCTATGCGAGTTCGGACGTCAGCTCGCGATATAGGGCCGTGGTGGAACATCCCCTTCTCATCGACGAATTCTTTCATGATGACCGTCGCAATGTCGCGTTGGATGCGAAAGAAGTCATCTCTAAGTTTATAATCCGCTTCTCCATGAGATTCTAGCCACTTGTGGATATGATCATCATTTCTGCTTCTCATGCGAAGCTTTTGGTGATCCGTGTTGAACTGATTGATGAGATGGAGGATGTACAATCCATCCTTCTTGCTTGGTTTTGGGACTTGGATGCAGGAGAAGTTAGTTTTATGCGCGAAACCCATCTTCTTGTTCCTTTGTTTCCTGATCTGCATGTGGCCACCTCTAAAGCTGAAGTCTTGGAGAGCATCATCTAGAATATTCATTATGTGGGTGTAGTCTTTTTTCTCGTAGTCTCTGGAAGGGTCAAAATACACGGCGTGGGAGACTTGCGGATAAAGAACGATAAGGACGGCGCGCCCGTTGCTGCGGGGAAAAGACACCTGAAATTATTCCCCATAGAGAGAGAAGGAATGATTGAAATGTATGAAAGGGTTTATCAAAACTGACTTACTTTGGATGATAAGGCACGAGGACAATTTCCCGGTCCTTATTCTGTACCATGAAGTTTTGGAGGTAGTCCCTAGCAGTTTCACGCTCAAAGTCGCCGAGACTCAAGAAAGACTCGTGCATGTAGTACGGATCCGCCACACAGATTTGCGAGACTTCTTCACTGTTCATGACAGAGCTCTTATGTAGCGCAAAAAGGCAAACGATTGTAAAATCGAGCCGCCTTGTCAGAAACATCTCAAAGATATGGTCAAACCGCAGGAAGAACACCTCCGCGGGCCGTGTCTCAACGTAGCACTTCCCCTCAGGCACACGAGCCGCGTATGTCGGATATCCTGGATCCTTTGAGGCTAGTAGGCTTTTCTCAGTCGACAGCACATGGTCGTGCAGTCTCTTGAGATCCCCTGTTAGTGCCTCCAGTGGTTTCGGCGGTAGCATCGGCTCGCCCGTGAGATGGAACATGGCCGCACCTTTCACGGGTACACGCTCTTCAGAATGCATCGTTTGGCTGCTATGTGCTCTGGCTTGTTTGGAGGTAGCTATCTTCCCTGATCTCTTTCTCTCCTTTTTCTTGGGCACACCTTCTAGACCCTTCCTAACCCCTGCCCCAGTGTTCCCGGGCAAAGTACTGTACGACCCTCGCGCTGGGATAGTTGAGCCTGTGTTGAGGCGGCATCTTCAGGCGTGTCCTGTGAGGATTTCATGAAGAGAGACTTTTTGCAATCCCTGCTACGACCTTCCTGCCCGGGCATATCATCCATATCCTCATTAGCAAGCTGATAGCCCGATTCGTCATATGGTTGACTCATCAATTCTATGTCACAGTCATACGCGTTTGTATTGAGGAAATCCATAGGGTCGACCTCCGTCTCATCATCCATTCTCTGTTCTACAGGACAAATTACATCAGCCAGCACTATTGCACCCCCTTCATCATGTCGTCCGCCGCTCTCACTCGGCACTACAGGAGCTGGTAATTGCGTAGGCGGGGTGGTGGTCTCCGCACATGCTTGTTGATGTGTGGTTATTGGTGTGCTCTCGGCCGGCTCCAGACGAATAAGATTCTTCGGCCATAGCAGCACCCAACCCTTGCAGCTTCCAATCCACGGCGGGGTCTCATCGTCCGCTCCCACATGCTGTACTGGAGGAGGCAAATCCTCGTGCCCCGATTTCACACTAGACAAGCTAACCCTGAAGTGCCCAGCAGGGATCGGCTGGTTGTGGAACGTGGGTTGCAAGGGGTCCATTATCATCCCCTTTCCCACGTCCACCTTCTGGCCTTTGATCAAGTAGAGTATGGTGCACGGGGTTTCTTTCGCCTGCAAACACATATGTCTGTGGCGTAAAACATCCGAAAGGCAACAAAAATGGAATATTATATATATATATATATGTTGGTGCGACATGTAATTACCGTGACGGCGTCGAGCTCAACCAAAGACGAAGGCCCACCAAGCGCGCCAGAGACTGAGGACGGGCTGCTATGAGCGGGAGCGGCTGCGAGAGGAGGCCCAGTTGCGTGAGCAAGTGATGGTGCGATGGTGTTGTTGTTCATGGAGTTGCTCCCGACGAAACTGGGCAACGGGAAATCATGTACCGTCTTGTCTGGATTTTCCTTCGTCCAGTTGATGATAACTGGAACCAAGTTAGTAGCAAAATCATTTCTGCAGGCACTTACAGCTGCATTGACTGCCTGCTGTAGCAACTCATATTTGTCCTCGGCTGCTTTTTTCACGTCCTCAACTGCTTTTTTCTCGACCGCAAGCTTCACCTTCGCGTCGATGTTCGCCTGACTAAACTTCTTTTTCTGCTTCTTGGCCTCCGGGCCCTCGTTGTAAAACACCTTCCACGTGGCGCCATCTCCAGCTCCGTGCACACGACCATATTGCGGCCGCTGGCCCAAAGGGAGTCCCTTAAGTTCGTTCAAGGCCCGGTTGAGAGGGGTGTCCCACTTGGGCCTCATCGGAGAAGTAGGGTTTTCGGCTGCAAGCTGGTGTTGCTTATCCAGTAGTCTAATCAATTTCCTCGTGATCTTGTCCATGTAAAAAACCTTTTTCTCCTTGTCCCACTTGTAGCGGGCCCTGATGAAGTCATGCTCCAAGGGGTTGGTGAACTTTGCGAAGGGGTCTGGGAGACCCGCGGCTTCACGTTCCGCGTCCTCCTTATACCATATGGGCCTTTTACCGAGGTAGCCACGGCTTCCAAGGCGATGCTTCCCCGTGTTCCTTTGCTGAAGGCTCTTTAATTTCGCAGCCTTAGCCTTGGCGTCCTCGGTAGCGCAAGTGTCCTTGAACTTTTCGAACTCCTCTTCCGTAAGTGTCGGATTTTCCTCCAGAATCTTGGACAGGGGTTCCTTAGCCTCAATAGCTCGTTTCACCCTTGATTTCCATGAGGCCAAATCATTGCTGAACATGCCCATGGCGTGATTGTTAATCTTTTTCATCTTCGGATCATCCCACGGCTGTTCTATGTTATCATCCCGATCGGGGAACTTGAATCTCTTGTGCAACTTCGTTAGGAGCAACCGCGTCAAATGTTCTTTACTCCTTAAGTCATCGTCATTGATGCTCGCGCATTCCTGTAGGATGCATCCTACTTGGTTCCCATAGTACTTGCGAGGTTCTTCCGGCTCTAATGGCTCAAACTTGCCAGGTGCCATCTTTGTGATCACAAGTCGTCCAATCCCTAGTTTGTTAGGTTTTCGTATCCTCTACTTCTTATGCCTCTTTTCGGTACCGGCATCGGCGCCGGTATCTTCCCCGGCGGTACCTTCCCCACCGGTCTCGGCGCCGCCATCGGTGCCGGCGCCGTCGGTGTCGGTGTCGGCGTCAGTACCATCATCGAGGCGGACCTGCAAACCTTGCTTAGTAGTCAAAAAGTCGAGGTAGTCTTGTTCACCCTCATAATCCATCTCGTCTGCATCTTGGTCAGAAGGCCCAGTTTCTTCGTTGTTCGACATGTTTTCTATGATTAAGTGTCCTCATTTATTTCTAAAAGTATGAATAAATGAGAAATGAGATAAAAAAGAAATCTATGTGCCAGCACTCGATATGCCAACTATGTAGCACAAATCATGCCTTTATTCACGGGAAATTTCGGCATGACCTTTGCTAAAAAATGGACATATCGAGCGCCTGAAATTCACCGAAACGGAAATGAATCAACATTCCGGCGTAACATAGGCAACTCGGATCATTTACCAAAACATGACATGTCCAAAACATGACATATCCACATATCACATGTCCAGTTCAAATTTGCATATAAATTCAGCAAATTTTGAAACCTATCTAAATTCATAACTAAATAGATAACCTAATTAACATAACTAAAACCTAAGTAAATTAACCCTAGCTAGCAGAGAGAGAGAGAGAGGTGGTTTACAGAGGGTGCAGGGCGAGGAGGCAGGCCCGACGACGGCCGAGGTTGGGAGGGGAGGAAGCAGAGGATGGAGGCGAGGGCCGACGGGTCGGGGGCGAGCGCCGGCGCCGGGGGCGAGCGCGCCTGGGTCGGGGGCGGCGGGGTCGGGGGCGAGCGCGCCGGGGTCGGGCACGGCGGGGTCGGGGGCGAGCGTGCCGGGGTCGGGGGCGAGCGCGCCGAGGTCGGGGGCGGGCGCGGCGATGCGACGGGGCCGGGGAAGAGAGAGTGGGGATTTGGGGGAAAAGAGGCGGGATGAAGCAGGGAGAGGGAGAATTTTGGGTTAAGTGGACGTAGCAGTAGCGCGTTTACACAAAACGCGCTACTACTACCTCGACTAGCTGTAGCGGTTTTCTGCAGAAACCGCTACTGCTACCTTGACTAGCTGTAGCGATTTTCTGCAGAAACCGCTACTGCTACCTTGACTAGCTGTAGCTCTTTTTCACTAAAGCGCTGCTGCTATAACCAGTTTCCTTTTTTTCTTTTCCTCAGCATAATAGGAACATATATATTACATCATTGGACCCTTGCATAATAATGGCTAAGTGTGTATACAAAATAGGAACATATATATATATTACATCATTGGACCCATGCATAATAATGGCTAATTAAGTGTGTATACAAAATAGGAACATATATATATATATTACATCATTTGACCGATTCCTCAGCGCTGACGTTTTCGTTTTTGAGTCAGCTTCTTTCCCTTCTTGTTCGTCGAAGAATAATTGAGCCCCTCATTGTGACTTTGCCTTTTCCATGGAGTACGATTTTTCTTTGGTAATGTAGTATTGATTCTTCTTTTGACGTATACTTCATCATCATCGTCATCTTCCCTCATTGGGTTGCCGTACTGATTATAGTCTTCCTCGTTGGCGACTCCATCCATTCCAATGATGTTTCTTTTGCCTTTCCTCACGACAACACGACTGGGATTGCATGGGTCAGTTATGAAGAAGCATTGTGTCATGTGCTTAGCGTGTACCCATGGCTCGTTTTTTGCGATAGCGTTCACGGTAGCGCTCTTGGCGTCGGGTATAGTCATGGTAGTGAAAATCCGGCTTTCTCTTTCGACATTCTTAGCCCATCTGACACGGAACATCGTCGTGTTGTGCAGTCCAGAGTAGTCAAGCTCCCAGATCTCCTCGACCCTTCCATAAAATCGTTCAGTTGCGCCGTTGTCGCTGCCGGTCATGCATTTCATCGTCACCCCTGAGTTCTGATATTCATCACTGTCCATATCTTTGGCCTCCGTGTAGAACGTGTATCCGTTGATATCATATGCCTGATAGGTTACGAGGTTGGGCGAGGGGCCATGTGCTAAGGCGTATATGAGCAATCCGTCCTTAGAGCCCTCCTCCGGGGGATTAGCAATAATATGCTCTTTGAACCAATGCAGGAAAGTGGAGTTGTGCTCTCTAGTAACTTCGGCGTCCGTCCTGCATACCCCCCGGTCACGATACTTCTTTGCGATAATTTCTTTGTGCAGTGCCACAAAAGGATCTACCTCGTCTAGGTGTTGTAGCACTACCAAGTTTGCTCTGTCAAAGTCGCTGCGTCGATCTGAGTATGCCACGTGCAGTTCCCTGCGACCGTTGCAGTGACCTTCTCCTTCGAGCCTCCCATCGTGCTTGTTAACGGGCAAACCAACACTAACACCAGGCGGCTGGTCTGCGCCATATAGAAAATTCTCACAGAAAGAGATGCACTCTTGTGTCAAATAGCCCTGGACGATGCTTCCATCCGGACGGGACATGTTACGAACGAATCCTTTGATGATCCCATTCATCCTCTCAAACGGCATCATGTTGTGCAGGAATGACGGCCCCAGGTCTATTATATCATCCACAATATGGACACACAGATGCACCATCACGTCAAAGAACGCGGGCGGGAAGTACATCTCAAGATCATTCAGTATCACAACGATCTCTTCATGTAGCCTTCGGAGCTGCTTCACACTAATCGACTTTCGAGAGATGACGTCGAAAAAGTTGCAGAGACCAATAAGCATGTCACGGACGTGCTTGTCCATTATCCCTCTAAGGGCAACAGGTAATATCTGCATCATCATCACATGACAGTCATGAGACTTCATCCTGCTGAACCTTTTCTTGTCCGTGTCTAGATATCTACTTATCTTGCCATAGTAACCGGAACTAACTTTGACTCCAGTAAGGCACTTAAAGAATTGATTGATCTCAGCCTGACTTAAGGTGAAGTAAGAATGGGGGGCAATAATCCTCATTCTTTATTTTCTTGCCCTTCTTCTCCCGTGCCTCTGTCTCCGTCTCTGTCTTGTCTGACATTTTACGTGGCGGCATGTGCAGATCTTCCCTGATTTCCAAATCTTGCAAGTCTTTTCTTGCCTTCGGCCCATCCTTGGTCTTATCCGGCATGTTCCTCAGTGTTGCGAGCAAGCTCTCAAGGACATTCTTACATATATGCATTTGATCAAGGCAATGAGGTGTATCGAGTTTGTGCCAGTACTCCAAGTCCCAGAACACAAACCTCGTCTTCCATACCTTCAGCAGCGGCTCCGGCGCCTTTCTCATCGTCTTTCCCGGCGCGGGGCACTCCTTCCAGTTTTTCAACAGCTCATCGATTTCGGCACCGCTCCGCTTATGTGGAGGTCCTCGATGCTCAGCGTGACCATTGAATAGATCTCCACGGTTTCTCCACGGGTCGTCCTGTTCGAGCCATCTTCGATGCCCCATGTACACGATTTTCCCAGACCCGCCATCTTTCCTTGACGCTAGCTGCTGAGACGTCGTATCATCCATGCACCGCGTGCATCCGCAATATCCATGGCACACCTGGCCTGCCACATATCCGTAACCAAGATAGTCGTGCACTGTCGTGATCAGCGCGGCTCATGTTGAAATACTCGCCTTTGCTGGCGTCCAATGTCTTGGCCGGTGTTTTCCATAACATGTCTAACTCCTCCTGAAGTAGCCCCAGATACAAATTAATATTATTTCCTGGTTGTTTCGGCCCTTGAATAAGCATGCTCATGTGAATGTACTTCGATTTCATGCACAACCAGGGGGGAGGTTGTACATCCATACAAACACGGGCCATGTGCTATGGTTGGTGCTCTGGTTGCCAAACGGATTCATGCCATCGGTACACGCGCCGAGCACGATGTTCCTTGCATCACATTCAAAATACCGATAGAAGCTATTCAACGCTCTCCACTGGCTTCCATCCTTGACGTGTCTCAGCTTCGGATCATCTCCATCGTCGGGCTTCTTCCTCTCCGCGTGCCAGCGCATTAGCTTTGCTTCCTTGGGATCTACAAAATACCTCTGGAGACGGGGAGTGATTGGTAAGTACCATACCACTTTCTGGGGACATTTCTTCCCGGCCTTCTTGTATCGATAAGCATTGCACACCGGACAACTTGTTTTTTCCGCGTGCTCCTTTCGATAAATTATGCAATCATTGATGCATGCATGGTATCTAACGTGTGGCAGATCAAGAGGGCACATGATCTTCTTGGCCTCATCAACACTACTAGGACATAGATTACCCTCGGGAAGAACATCCTTTAGGTACTTGAGATGCTCATCGAGGCTAGTGTCGGTCCATTTGTTTTTAGCCTTCGTCTTCAGCACTTGGAGCGTGAAACTCAAGCGGGTCACCTCAGGATTGCAACCATCATACAATGGAGTGGTCGAGTCTACCACCGGTTGCTCCAGCTTAGCCTCCTCTCTAGAAGCAGCTCTCTCAGTACTCGTCTCCTTGCGAAGCAATGCTTGAACAAGAGGGTCCCACATGATTGAACTTAGTACCGACGAACTCTGCTGCGTGGAGTCCATGTCGTTCTCTCCGCCGCCATGTTCGGCCCCTTCTCCGCCGCCATGTCCGGCCTCTTCCCCGCCGCCATTATCGATCATCTCTTCGTCTTGCCCCGTGTCATCATTGCCTGCCCCGTCGGCATCCTCAACATCGTCATCCTCATCTTCAGTTATCCACCGAGTATAGCCATCCATGAAACCAGTCATGAGCAGGTGCGCTTCGACACGACCATCGACATGGGGGTCAAGCCAAACTATTCCTTTGCATTTTTGATACGGACATAAAACCTCTGTCAGGTTATTTTCCTTCATGTCCTGCACCGCCAACCGCAACCACCTGTCCACCATCGTTCCACTAACCATCGTGAACTCTGCACGGTAATAATAAACAAATTGATTATAAAAATGCGTGCATTCATCAAAGTCATACAAAAATTCGGCATGACCTTCCTTAAAAGTAGGACATATATAGATCTAGAGTTTGCCCGGAATTCACCGAAACGGAAATAAATCGACATTTCGGCAAAACATAGGCAACTCAAATGCACAATTTGGCGTCAACTCATGCCACACACACAATTTCCATAAAAATATCACACACACATGCATAAACATATTTCCATTTTGCAAAAGCATGAAATATTAATCACACCTCTATCTCGAGATCGAGCACACGGTGGAGATGATGATGTAGGGAGGTCAAAAGTGCACAAAGCTCTTCTTGACAAAGAAAGATCTAGTTAGGGGGCAAATAGGTCACTTAACTAAATGCTACATCTACCTAGCTAGCTAATTTGGGAGGAGACAACTTCAACTAGTGGAGGGGGGAGGAAAAAGAGAAAGGAGATGAATTAATGGAGGTGGTGTAGTTATAGCTAGGAGTAATGAAGAGAGAGAAAGGTAGGTAGAAGAGGGAGAGTAATGGGGGGAGAAGTATTGAGGAAGAAGAAGAGTGAGAGAGGGAGGATGTGGGAGGGTAGGGGAAAGGGAGGAGAGGAGATGGGGAGGGGGAGGTGGAAAAGGTGGTGGGTCCTGCGTCTTAGCAGTAGCGCGGGAGAGAAAGCGCACTGCTGCTAAGAGCGTAGCAACAGCGCGCTTTCCTGCCACGCGCTACTGCTAAACGGGCCAACCCTGTGCATATTTTCAAAATTAGCAGCAGCGAGGTGAAAAAAAAGCGCGCTGCTACTATGGCATTAGCAGCAGCGTGCTCCCTGGCACCGCGCTACTGGTAAACTTATGTCGTTGTGTACTGTCGGTGGATTTTTGTAGCAGCGCGGTTTAAGCGTCACGCGCTACTGCTAAGTTTGCACTAGTAGCGAGCTTTCCGTAGCCGCGCTGCTACTACTTAGCAGCAGCGCCTGTTTTTATGCCGCGCTGCTGCTAAGATTCTGTGTATAAGGTTTTCCCTAGTAGTGTAGATGCTTATTCTCTTGCCACACATATTTGCATCACTTCCTCCCATTTGCATGCTTGTTCCCATGATGTCCTTGATTGTGCTCAACTTATATGCTTAAATGCCATGCCAAACTTCTTTGTCAAACCATATGCTTTGCATGATGACGACACTTGTTTGGTGACTCACCTCTTGAATGCTTGGTTTTGCTTTAATGCCAACCACATTTTTTTCCAAGTGCTTGTTATTATTGCTCCTTTTGAAGGAATTACAAGATGGTGCGACATTGGAGAGTGCCCATTTCAAGCTACAAGATGATGAATGCTTGGTAATCGTCAACTTCTACACGGCAACACAATCTCTTTCCCATGGTGATTTGGATTTCGATTCGAGGTCGGATCTTTCCCAAGGGGGGGGGGATGATGCGGAGCATCCTATGGACACACTACTAGAAAAAGGCTAATTAGTGGCGCACCTGTTTTGGCCATTAATGGCCCACTACAGGTGCGCCACTATTATAACGCCATTAGTAACAAATAGTAATGGCGCACCTCTGGTGCGCCATTACTATGCCTATATGGCTTAGTAATGGCGCACCACATAAAAGTGCGCCATTACTATGCCTATATGGCTTAGTAATGGCGCACCACATAAAAGTGCGCCATTACTAACAATTTTTTTCAATTTGTTTTCAGAATTTTTTTTCTTCAGATTTTTTTCTTAATCCCGGGTCACTATGGCTTAATCTCAAGTCAAATTGCACTCTGTGGTCCTGGCAGTTACCCGGGAGGTCACAGCCTGTGTTCCAATTAATCAGATTATTTCCTGGGCATATCTTTTGATCCTCTGATTGCCTCCCTCGGGAAGCCAACCAGAGTCTCAGGGGCTACTATCTATACACAGGTGTATTTTGTGAATAAAACACAATCGAACATGTTCTAGTACAAACCTCGAAGCCTCTTAGCAGGCCCATGAAGGCCCCATTCAATCCGCTTTTCACGGACATGGCCTTTTCGACCACTGTGCCCATCAGGGTACGATGTTCCTCTGAGATGGACGCCTGCCGCAGCATGTTCGTCAATATATCCGACGCTTCTGGGTCTCCGGAAGCTGCTAAAGGAGTACGGCCTCCCTTTGAAGGAATCCGTTTATTCATATCCGGCTGTAGACCGGACTTCTCGGGACCTCCATTGTCGGTCTCCGGACCCTGGGCCACCGAAGTATCACCTTCGGGTAGTGTCTTCGTCATCCTTTGCACCACTTGTTGATCGGGGGAGACCCTCCGCGACTACACCTCGAAGTCGTCCGCCCTATTGGGCAAGGAGACCGGTGGAGGCGTCTCACTTTCCATCATCTCCGGGAGAAGGTCCCCCGAGGAAGAGGATTGTTGGAGAAGACTGCGTGCCGAACTACAAAAACATATATTCTAGACGTTACAAGAAAGGAACGGGACATATTTAAAACACCCTTGTTCACTTACGATTTGGCTTGAGGCTTGTCCTCGTCATGGGACTGCGCGATGACGTCGTCCTCCAAGCCTGAGCCACCCGACAGAGGCATCTTGCTGTGTGAAGCCAGCCCCTCCCGGCAGCCAGACTGAGGACAGTCCAGATGGTCGTCGGCTTGACGAGTGGGCTGAACGTCTCGTCGTAGTCCACGCCAGCCTGCTATGTGAAGCCGCGAAGCACCCAGCGCGCCTTGTACCAGGCGAGAGAGCCGTCAGGATGGAACTTGTGCCAAAAAATCCACTTCCCTGTGACAACATTAGCACCTGCAGGACGGGACACCAAACTCCAAGTGTTATTCTGCATCAGTGCGTTATATTCGTGATCATAGCGTTCTACCAGTTTTCATCCCGGAGGGCAACACGGTAAGAGGAAGGGATGGGCCTAATGGAGGAGGAGGTAGAAGGGGAAGCAGCGAGGGCTTTAGGTTCAGCAAACCCGGTTTTGGCCCGCGTACGCATGTGATGGAGATTGGTGGGTGGTTGCACTGGCACGGCGCGTGGCGGGAGCGCAGGAGCAATGGGCGAACACGCGGGTGTTACGTGCATGTGAATGGGAGGGGCTGGGAGAGGGTGCATGCAGCGGCGGGGAGCCGGGGGAGTGGGATGTGCATGCGCATGGGATGGTGGATTCGGGGAATCTCGGGTTGCTGCATGGGGGGGGGGGGGGGCGAAGCGGGCGGGGTGGGGCACACCGATTGGGTGGGCTGATCTGCGGGCGCAGGCAGGTGCGGGAGTGGGCGCGGATTGGGGGAGAGGATCCTAAGGACCCGGCACGTGGGCGTGGGGATCGAGGCGAGGGGGATCCTGAGGAGGGCACGAGTGGATGCGGATTGGAGGGAACGATGATGCGAGGTTCGAGGAAGATTTGTGGCCCGAGATCTTCTGCGACCGGGCGACGGGCGGGCTGCGGTCTGTCGGGAGTAGGACGGTAGGGAAAAACGGATTCGTCAAACGTGACGTGACGGGAAATTATCACCATGCGAGTGTCTAAGTCCAGACACCGATAGCCCTTTGTGTTCCAAGGGATACCCGAGGAAGACCCAACGAGAAGAGCGAGGGGCAAGTTTGTGGGGGCTAGTGGCGATGGTGTTAGGGAAACAAAGACATCCAAAAACGCGCATGTGATCGTACGTGGGGTGTTTGCCGAGGAGACGGAAGTAAGGAGTCTCGGATGCAATGGCAGTGGAGGGTCGTCGGTTGAGAATGTAGGTTGCGGTGTGGAGGGCCTCAACCCAGAAGGCGGGGGGTAGTGTGGCATGTATGAGAAGGACTTGAAGTATGTCATTGGTCGTACGGAGTAGGTGTTCGGCTTTCCCATTTTGCGGCGAGGTACAAGGGCATGAGAGGCGAAGGGAGGAACCATAGCGGGAGAAGAGGTCGCATAGGGAAGTGGTGAGGAATTCGCCGCCATTGTCGCATTGCATGCACTGGATGGGAACATGAAATTGCGTGAGGACGTACGCGTGAAAATGATGGATTACTTCTACATGGTATCAGAGTAAGAGGTCTCGAGTTCAAGACCCGGCTGGCGCAATTAAAATTGCAACCCACTTTTGGTCCACGTTTAGGTCTGAGGGAGCCACGCGTGAGGGGGAGTGTTGACGTATAATGTGCTGCCTAGTATCTTTCATCAGATCGGTCTTTTGGTTGCATTGGCTAGAGCATGCACTTCTACATGGGAGCCGTGCCCACGGCCACGACCGCGCCCGTGGCCACGCTCGCGACCGCCGGTGTCGCAATCGGTGGCGGGAGGGGTGGTGTCGCCTTTGCCCCTGTCGGTGGAGGTGCCCGAGGATCCCGAGGACCCCAAGCCGGATCCGATGGTGAGGGCGGTGGTGGTGGCCTCCGGGAGGGCGTCGAGGTGAGCGCGCTCATTGGTGGAGATTTGCTCCATCAGCAGCCGAGAGCGCGCCTGCACGAACGTCGGGAAGGGTGTCTGCATGGGGAGCAGTGTCACCATGATCTGAAACTTGCGGTTGAGGCTGCAGATGAGCTGAAGGGTCAACGTACGGTCGGTGATGCGCTCGTCGACGTTGCCGAGGTCCGTTGCGAGGGACTTGAGACGCTGACAGTACTCGGCAATGGAGAGGTCCCCCTGGACCAGATTGCGGAATTTCACGCCGAGGATCACCGCGTGACCAGCTTGATTGTCGCGGAAGAGAAAATGCATTTGCTGCCAAATGTCGAAGGCGGTGCTATTCGGCGGGGCGACCACGTCCAGGAGTTCATCGGCAACGATGCCGTGGAACCAGAGGACGATGATTAGGTCATCGTTTCGCCACATGGCGCTTTAGAGAAGTGGCTCGGTGGCCACATCGAGATGGTGATGCACTGGATACTTGCAACAAACGACGTAAAAGATCTGGCACCATTTGGAGTAGTTACCCGATTCGAGTTCGAGCCGGTGGTGGGAGAAGTGGTTGATGGAGGGTGGCAGGCCAATCGCAGCGGTGGAGGAGCCGACGTCGGGCGCGTCGGGACGGAGGGCCAGGGCGCTGCTGGAACCGCCGGGCGCGAGCTGTTGAACGGGGACGCTCCCCGCCGTTCGGAGAGCAGCCGCGGTGGGCTGCACGGGTGGCGCGGACGTCGGGGCCGAGGAAGTAGGGGCGGCCTCGGGCACGGCCTGTTTGCTACGGAGGACATCATGTGCGAGGAGAGCCGCGCGGGGCGCGGTCGGTCGAGAAGGGGTCGCCAGGGACACAGGCGGAGGAGCTGTGGCTAGAGGGAAGAGGGCGAAGGGGTTGCTCGCCGGCGTGTCGAGGTCGCCGCCGGAGCGCGTGCGGCTAAGGAATCGATGCATGGCGGAAGCGAGGGGATAGGATTGGATGAGCGTCTGATACCAAGCTAGGTTTAGTAACTCTCACACTCTGTATTCCTTGGCCTCGAGGGCTTATATGGTGTTGCAAATGAGAAGTACAGAGGGGGAGGGAGAGAGTACAATGGCAGCCCTGTATGGCAGGGCGTGCGGGGCGCAGCAGGCGCATGACCTACTCTAGTCAGTTGGAGACGTGGGGGAGTGGAAGAGGAGGCCGTTAGACTAGCCACAATGGGTAGTAACATAGAGCAGTAATATGTTCATGTTACTATATCTATAGTGGGGAGTAACATATGTGTGGTAAAATGCAATACTTTATTTATTATGCTATAGACTTATCTTGTTTTGATATAACTCATACTAGTAGTAACTAGCTATGTTACTACATGGCTCTCTTTCTTCATTTATTGCTTGTCACATCATCTATTTTATCTAGATATGTGTGATGTTACTACCTATGTTACTCTCACTATTGGTAGTCTTAGCCACCGGAGGGGCGACCTGGAGTGCTGTCGAACAGATATATCTTTACTTGGTCAAATTTCTCTCGCAGTAGCTGAGAATTTGCAGGATGAGGCGACGACATTAATGGACCTGCCTAACCAAAGGGGAGAGATATGACGATCTTAGTAAGAGAGTTAGCATCATCTTGCTAAAAGTTTTATCATGAATAGTTCATGGCATAAATCTAATTATGTCGGTTGCCTTTCCTGCCTAGGTCATGACACCAAACATCACCTGCCCCCCCTTTTTTTGAGTAAATAGTGCATCCAGTGACTAGGTTGGGAGGCCACTCATAAACTGATTGATTTGTCAGAGGTGTGCATTTGTAGGTTTGATAAAAAACTGATCAAAATATTTCCATCAGGCGAATAAAATGCTTATATAAAAAGCTTTTGTTACAAAGAACCAACTCAGATAATAATCATTTCTTGTATATTTGTGCATGTTGTCTATATATGTCGGAGCTGGTTTTTGGAACCTGGTGTTCGGTGTGCCTAGTTTCTAAAATGTAGCAAAAATCATATTTCTAGTTCTAAATTTAAGAAGAACAAATAACAATCATATGTTTTTTTGATGAAATAGCCCCCCCTTCCCCGCTTTGTATTACAAAGCAAACATCACCGATACAATCAGATAGGTGCCGGAGCGGAAGCAACATAGGCACACCTAAAAGAAACAAAAGAGAAAAAGAAAAGAAACAAATGCCGACACTGGCGGATCAACAAAAATGAAGAAGCTTCACGACCGCCGCACCCATCGGGGATCCTTCACTAAGCTCCTATACTCTGAAGCGCCGGTACCAATCAACACTCCAAGAAGGGACGCGATGATGACGACACTGCTGCCAAGGGTTTCCCCCGATACGCGACGAGGATAGAGGAAGGGTACCCCCGACGCCCTCCAGGAAGGTCCGGCGGCACCCTCACGCACCATCGCGTCGGTGTCGGCTCGGCCGACAGGGATTTCTCCCGATCCCAACCTTCACCTCGGGCGCTCCGGGTCACACCACCAAACAAACCACCACTCTGCGCCAAAACGGTCTTGAAGCTTCCGCATCGTCTCACCACGACACCGCGAAAGGGGCCTGCTCAATGAAGAAGAGGAGCCGGGACTCGGAACAACAACATCGTTGGCACACGGGAGGGCCCAACCTCCACCGTCAACGACAGTAACCGACCGGACGCAATAGCAGGAGCATACAAGGCCTGTAGGCCCACAGGCCCGGCCGGGTCCGCAAATGCCCGTAAATCTCTTGCCATCACGCTGCAGAAGGCATGCCGTCGGCGCCACCACCACGAGTCCAAGCTCCTCCTCCTCTGCTCCACGCAGATGTCGAAGCCATGCCAATGGCCGGCCCGCTAGGACCCAGATGGGACTGGGAGGGGACACATCTGGGCCGGGGGCATGTTGCCGGCCACCGCACGTCACCACGCCGTCCCGTTGCCAAGGGGCAGCACCACCACCTCGCCCGCCGCTGGTGACCGCCGCCGGGTCGCCGCCTAGCCGAGCAGCACCGCCGCCGTCCCCTGCCTCGGGAAGGGGAGCCACGCGCGCGGGGGCAGGAGGTCTCGCCGCCGCCAACACCACCCGAGCCAGCGCCGGGGGCGTCCGCCGGCGGTGGCGGGGATGAGCTGGAGGACGGGGACGGCCGAGAGGGAGAGCAGGGGTACGCCGTCCCGGCCACCTCCCGAGGAGGCGGCGCAGGGGCAAGACCGGGAGGGGGGAGGAGGAGGGGGGCGCGGGAGGGGCCGGGGTGCCCGCGCCCGGCGGCCGGAGAGAATCCCTAGCGGAGAGCCGCGAGGGCTGGAGCTGCGGGGCATCTCATATGTTTTTTTAGAGAATAAGACGCCTCATCAATTTCCATTAAACAGCCGACTAATCAGATTTACAAGATTTTCGAACCAAAAGGAAGCTAAAACAAGACATGCAAGAAAATAGAGCTAACAATATATTTGCCACCGGACTTATCATGAATAATGTTAGCACTAATTTTGATTCAATGTATCCGCATATTTAGTTTTGCTATTTGCATGTAGTCGTAGATGGTTTAGGGAGTAGCTAGCCGGCAAGGTTTCAGTGGAGGCGCGCGAAGGACGCGAGATGCCGGACTGCCGTGCGATACGGCGAGCACGGCGAGATGCCGATGACAGTGTGAAGCTGCAGTTCTGCGCGAGACGACAAGGTCGTGCGATACGGCGATGTTGTGTGAAGCAACAAGACGCGTGATGGAGTCTGACGGCCGGCTGGAAGAATAGCTAAAGCTGAGAAGATTCGGTGAGTTTGTTAGTGCATGCGATATACTAGCTAGCCTCCTGCGTGGGTTTGCACGATGGCCGGTCTTGTGTATATCCTGGAGCGATTTCAGGGGATAGAGACAGAGTCATGTGGTTAGTCTGTTAGTGGTGCGTGCGTGCGTGCATGGTGTGTGGTGACCGAGAGTGCTGACTAGCCAGGACGTGCGTAAGGCTCTCCTATGTATAAATAGTTCCATCGAGTAATGAGAATTAAAGGCCGTGAGGGCTGGTGAGAAAATGTAGCCATTGTGTTAACCAAGGAGAGAGCCTCCCGGCAAAGCTAGCAGCAGGTTTCTTCCTTGGCGTGTGTGTGTGTTTCCTGAGAGTTTCTTTCATGGGTGTGTGTTTGAGAGAAACCACAAAAAGAAGAGTAGTCAGAGGTAGAAGAAGGAGCGGCGCTGCAAGGAGAGGCAGCGCCAACAAATAATACTATGCACAAGATACAATTATACATTTAACGATGTGTGTTAACAACTTAACATACATACGATTAAAAAAATCATGGTTAGAAATGTAATGGAATATCATGAGTCATCCGAGTGATATGAAAAAAAGAAAGAAAAATATTAGATTGCTTAGAGACGTTAGAGTCTAACACTATAAGATGGAGAAGTAGTTATCGGATGGGGTCAATGAGGAAGAAATCAAGGCGTGTCATTCCATGCATGAATGCACCTTGCTAGCACAGCTATTATATACTCTCCCCGCCTCGAATTACTTGTCGTCTGATTTTAGGCACGGCCTTTCTTGACTAGGCTCAACTTGTGTGATTTGTTAGAGTACAAAATGCATCTAATGATATTAATCCGGGTGGCCACTCATAAATGATTAATTTCTTGGAGGTATGTGTTGGTAGTCTTGATACAGAAAAGATGTTTCCATCAAACAAATAAAAAACTTCTAGGCGTCAAAACCTAAGCCATCTCCACCGTCGGCCATAGGCCCCCGTCCTATCATCCTTCCCTTGCCGCCATCGGTCGGCACCATGCTGACAAAGCACCGAGTGGCGGTAGTTAGCGATGGCGTGTCCCTCCCCCCCCCCCCCCAACTCCCCCATCTATGTGGGTTACTCTAGACCCCAGCAGTGGTGCCACTGCTAGCCCATGCTGTCGGAGGTGGGCCAGTTGCTTGAGGAGGTATGCCATGACTAATGGGGCCGTGTTCCACCTCACTTGTGTCTGTGGATCAGGGAACTTTGACCGAAGTTGACGCTTCCCCAAATCAAGGGCAGCATCATGGTCATTGACCTATGAGGGGTGATTGCGGCATGCAAGGTATGGCCGCACTCCACTACTCGTGGGTGAGGCTCCTCCGATGGTGAGCTCCTCCATGCACCAACCTGGTGTGGTCATACGGGCTCACTAGCAGTCTTGGGCTCGACCGGATCTTGTTGTGGTTGTGGGCTTGGGTCGGGCCAAGCCTTGCTAGGGTTTGATGTCCTCCAACGATGATCTTGGACCAGCATGTTGGTGGAGGTGCGCAGGGCTGGAGTGTCGGACGCCGGGGCGGCGGCCTTAGATGGCAGGTTGCACGTTAGCTCTCCATTGAGTAGCATGTCGGTGTTTCTTGGCCATGGGGGTGGCAAGGTGCATTGTGGCTAGTAGTCTTGGTGAAGTTGTCACCGTTGGTGGTGGCGAAGGGCTTATCCTGATCTTAGAGTTCTCGACCTATTGTGGTGGTTCTGGTGGCCTGATTCCCCCTTGGCAAGGTGTCTGGGAGGGTCTGAGTGAAAGCTCGGAGCCTCAACGCCCGTGGCCGTGATGCTTGCGGGTGTCATGTCCCTCTTGGGTGCATCGCCATGGTTCTCTCCTCCCTGGTAGTTCAGGATGAATACGCTTGTCCGCCCCGACAGACATGGTGGTAGTGGCGCATTGCGTTGTGACCCTCGTGGGGGTGTCGCCGGTGAGTGACTATCTTTCATCGCGGCTGCGTGTTCAAAATGGTGGGGGAGATCCAATCGACCCTACCTCAACTCCAGTAACTCGTTATATCATTTGCACGTATCTTTTACACACGACGGCGTCCTCCCTTCGTCCTGCCTGCTTGCCGATGTGGATGTCACTTCTTGATTCAGAGCAAGAGGGCAGAGGGTCCTCTCCAGCGGTAGTTGGGCCGTGACGGTACAACAAAGCCGAGTGGTTTCTCCTAGGTGGCGTGTGGTATGATGTTAGTGGCGGTCCTGGTTGGGTAGGTGGTCCGGCCTCTCCTGTGCTTCTTCTCGGCGGCATGCTCGAGGCATCTAGTTGTGCACTTTCTGTGCTTGTTAGCATGTTTGGCTTGTTTTGCTATGCTTTTCTTTGATCATCTTGTATGAGGATTTACTCTACACCATGTATCGTTTGGCTATGTAGCTTCATTTGTAAAGCGAGCAAAATTTTGTTTCAAGATAAAATGATTGTATCAGCAGCTTGTTACGAAGAAACAATTCAAATAATAATCATATTTGGTGGTTCAGTAATAATCACTTCTTTTGTATATTTATGCATGTTTACCATATATGTTGGAGCTGATTTTGGATCCTGGTCCCCGGTGTGCCCAATTTCTAAAACTTAGCAAAAATCATATAGTACTTAACATAAGACAAAAAAATAACGGTCATATGTTTCTTGATACAACAAGCCACCTCATCGATTTCCATTAAATAAACCGTCAATCAAACATACAAGTGTTTTGAACCAAAAGGAAGCTAAAACAAAACATGCTGGAAAATCAAGCTAACAACAACTAAAGCAAGTTAGATAGCAAAGGGACCATAACTTACTTATTACATGCACCAGAAAGTGAGATACCTCAACAACAACTCCAGGAAGCAACTTTTGCAAAATTCAACATTCACATATCAATCCTGAGCACAACCGGGTTCCAACCATGGCATACTTCACATGTATTGCAAGATAATCCTTCGGACGTACGGCATCTTCGCCTACTCCACGAGCTCAAGTCCACTACTCCCTCTTTCTACTACGACGTCGACATCATCGAGGAGATTCCATTCTTTGGGACTATTGACCTCGATGAATACCTCAAGTGGGAGTGCAAGATGGACGACTACCTCAAGCTACATCAAGTACCCTTCGACGATCAAGTGAAGTGCACCACAAGTACCTTCCACGACTATGCATTGACATGGTGGCTTCATAGACCTTCAACAAGCTTCACCATGACGTGGCCCACGATGCGGCAAGAATTTGTGCCTTCCACCTACACGGAACATCTTCAACGCCAATTGGAGAACATCATACAAGGATCCAAGTCCCTTGACGAGTACTTCAAGAATACGAAGGAAGCCTTGCGACGTGCCGGCGTGGACGACCCCATTTGGGTGAAGTTCTACTTCATGATGGGATTGAACAACGCCATCTCCAAGACTATCTTCCTCGAGAACTACAAGTCCCTCGACGACAACTACATTGGTGCTCTCAAGGCGGAGCAAGAACTCATGAAGCTAAAGTCTACTCGACCCCGAGCTCACTTCGCAATGACCATGCTACATGACAGCGAGAGTGATGATGTGCCATCTTCGGCCTTCATCCATGATGAGAGCGATGATGTGCCATCTTCGGCCTTCATCCACGATGAGAGTGGTGATGTGCCATCTTCGGCCTTCAACCACGGCGATGACTACGAGACGGTTGAGCATGGGATTTTCCCTTCGACCACGGTGACGTATGATGACTTGAGTGACTTTTGCCACCATATTGAGAGAGAGCGTGACTTCACCACTAGCCCCATATATGATGATTTGCCCCAATTCCCATGTGAGGAGAGCCACCACCCCCACCACTTGAGTGAGATGAGTGACTCCACCATATGTGACATTGAGTGCACCTACCTTGAGGGAGTGAGTGAACCACCACATAGAGAGAGTGAGGTAGTTGATGAGGCATATGAGGCCATTTTGCTTTCTAACAACTTAACATCTCCCTCTATTGTGTCTTCTTGTTTGGTGCTAGGTCCCATATATGATGACGCGCCGATCCTCGACGACTCCGTCCTTCCTTTGGACATGACGATGGCCATGGTGGACTATGATGCACCCCCACATGGTTCCATCAAGATGAAGATGATGACCACCATTTGGTCTTTCCCACCTCACGTACATCACATGACTGGAATGAGAAAGGTAACGTAGGTGAAGGTGATGCTCTTGTCCCACTAGTGGACGTTCTTGACATTGATTGCTTGCATGGTGTTGATCCCCCTATTGCCATGATTCATGCTAGTATGATTTCCCCATGCGATGATTTACCCATTTATGATGAGTTTGATGATTGCCATGTGGAGTCTATTAGTTGTGATGCCATGTTGCATAGGATCACTTGTGATAATTCTCTTGGTCACATCATGTTTGCCAATCCGCTTGACTTGTCATATGCTATGCATGAGATCCATCATATGTCTTATTTGCAATCTCATCGTAGTGACTATGCATATGCCATTAAAATAAACCCAATTTGCACATATGGCATAGATGACAAGCCTATGGTTATTGGCATTTGTTTCTCATGTGATGATATTGACATGCTTCCTTTGCATCATTTATCTCATATTCCATGCCATAGCCACCTAGCTTCGGATATGCATTGTTTTGGATTTCGTCCATTTTCTCCATATGATGTCTCCAATATTGCTCATGAGGAGACCCCCATAGTTTCCTCATACATTTTAGGATATTTTGATTCATCCCATTCATTGCATGATCCCAATACTTGTGTGCACAATATGCATTCCATGAATGATCTACCATATAATTGCATACTTGATTTGCGTCCTCATCATGTCATACATAACAACTATTCTTTCACGATGGAGACATGTTCTTATACCATGCATCAAATTTCTTTAAGCGATGCTTATCTTGTGCTAACTCACACATGCACATATAAATTATGGAAACCACTGACATATGTCCCTTGTGTGGTTCGGAATGCGAGGATGGATTCCACGCAATGTGTAGGTGTCCCCGTGCAGTGGAGCTATGGAGAGCGATGGCTAAAGACTGGATGCTCCCGGACATCCAGTTTGTTCGTCACACAGGCCCGGAGTGGCTTTTTGATGTGCTTGAGCCGCTATCGGAATCGTCCCGCATGGCTCTCTTGATGACAATGTGGCGTTCGTGGCATGTCCGCAATGAGATCACTCACGACAAAGCTTCTCCACCAACTGAAGCATCTCATCGATTTCTGTACAGCTATCTAACATCGCTTTTATGCATCCAGCAGTTTCCTATGAAAGATATGTGCAAGGGTAAAATGGTGCTCATGGAACCGGTGATCCAAGCTGCACCTGGGATTAGTAGCAGCAGCAGCAGCACACACGGCGGTGTACATGCCTATAGCAGCAGCACACACGCTGGTGCATGGACATGCAACAACACACATGGAGGTGTACGTGCTTGCAGCAGCAGCACACACGGAGGCGTACGTGCATGCAGTAGCACCGGCCCGCCAGATTCCAGCAGGGACGATGCGCCAAATGCTAGCCCAGCTAACCCACCAGCTGACAGATGGAGTACGCCACCTCAAGGATGGCTCAAACTCAATGTTGACGGTGCTTTTCTTGCGCAGGCAGGAAACGGCGGCTCTGGCATGGTGCTCCGGGACAACTTAGGCGGCATCATTTTCACTTCCTGCTGTCATTTCTTCATATGTGATAATGCTCTTGCTACGGAACTAGAAGCATGTAAAGAGGGAATCGCGCTAGCTTTGGAGTGGAGCACACTTCCGTTTATTCTAGAGACGGACAGTACCGAAGCTGCTGCGATGATTTCAAACCCTTCAGGGAATAGATCACGACATGCTGCCATCATTCAAGAGATCGCCTCCATGATGAGAGGAGGTAGAGAGGTAGTGGTAAAAGCTATTAGAAGAGGGTGTTATCATGTTAGCCACCATTTGGCTCAGATGGGTAGATGTGAGATAAAGACGGCCGTATGGTTACGGTCAGGCACTGAGAGGGTTGTAAACATGTGTGAACTGGACTGCCGCGATCCAGCTTAATTAATATACAACCCTTTTCCCCCGCAAAAAATGTATGGTTTAATTAGATGCTCCGGAGAGCTATACGTCGTTCAATGAGAACTATGTATGTACTTTGGTTTTAATGTGATGATGAACTTCTATTAATTTGGTCACTTATCTATCCATGATGTTCTGTAATGGTTTTTGACACACTTAATTATATATAATGCATGTAGATGAACCGGCAATGGATGTACGGTGACTGACACACCTCTGAGTACATTAAGGGCGTGCATAATTTTCTCGAAGTGGCTGAGGCGAACAAGCACAATGGTTTTATGTGTTGTCCATGCCCTATATGTGGGAATACAAAGTCTTACTCTGACCGAAAATCCTTCACAGCCACCTGCTTTATAAGGGTTTCATGCCACACTATAATGTTTGGACCAGGCATGGAGAAATAGGGGTTATGATGAAAGACAGCAAAGAAGAAGAGGACGATGAAAACTATGTGCCCCCTGAATACGATGATGCTGCAACGGGGGAAACTGCTGAAGATCAAGAGGAACCAAACAATGTGCCCGATGATGATCTCTGCCGTGTCATTGTTGATGCAAGGAAACAGTGTGGAAGTCAAAAGGAGAAGCTGAAGTTCGATCACATGTTAGAGGATCACAAAAAAGGGTTGTACCCCAATTGCGAAGATGGCAACACAAAGCTCGGTACCGTACTGGAATTGCTGCAGTGAAAGGCAGAGAATGCTGTGCCTGACAAAGGATTTGAGAAGGTACTGAAAATATTGAAGAAGAAGCTTCCAAAGGATAACAAATTGCCCGACAGTACGTACGCAACAAAGAAGGTTGTATGCCCTCTAGGATTGAAGGTGCTGAATATACATGCATGCCCTAATGCCTGCATCCTCTACCGCGGTGCGTACGAGGATTTGAACACATGCCCGGTGTGTAGTGCATTGCGGTATTGAACAAGTCCGGTACCAATTCCACTATTGTTTCATCTCACATTGAGTGATACGAGATACATCCTCAATGTTGGGAAAAGGTAGCTTGGTATTGTTTATCTCATTTCCTACTCACCTTTGCTCGAGTCTTGTGATGGATAGGCAAAGCACATCATCTCCGGTCTACAACCACGACGACGAGTTTGATGCTATGAAGAACTTCATCGACGCCAAGATGGACAAACAAATGGAGGATCTCAAGGCCCTCATCAAGAACCGCAAGTGATCTTCCTCATCTTCAAGAAGACGCTCAAGTGCAAAGACTCTCGAGATACCATCTTCAGCAAGTACACAGAAGCATCGACATCGACATGACCATGATGAGCGAGCTTCAGGACACACGTTGGCTGCTCTGCCAACCCCGTGCACACGGGCCTTCGACCCCCGTGCAAACGGGACCCCGTGCACACGACCTCCGACAACCCCGTGTGCACGGGCTATTCAGAGCCGCGACATCAACTACAAGGCTGCGGCTTATTCAACACCTTTGGCATCTTCGCCAAGTAACTTGAAGGCATCTTCGCCTTCGGACGTACGGCATCTTCGCCTACTCCACGAGCTCAAGTCCACTACTCCCTCTTTCTACTACGACGTCGACATCATCGAGGAGATTCCATTCTTTGGGACTATTGACCTCGATGAATACCTCAAGTGGGAGTGCAATATGGACGAGTACCTCAAGCTACATCAAGTACCCTTCGACGATCAAGTGAAGTGCGCCACAAGTACCTTCCACGACTATGCATTGACATGGTGGCTTCATAGACCTTCAACAAGCTTCACCATGACGTGGCCCACGATGCGGCAAGAATTTGTGCCTTCCACCTACACGGAAAATCTTCAACGCCAATTGGAGAACATCATACAAGGATCCAAGTCCCTTGACGAGTACTTCAAGAATACGAAGGAAGCCTTGCAACGTGCCGGCGTGGACGACCCCATTTGGGTGAAGTTCTACTTCATGATGGGATTGAACAACGCCATCTCCAAGACTATCTTCCTCGAGAACTACAAGTCCCTCGACGACAACTACATTGGTGCTCTCAAGGCGGAGCAAGAACTCATGAAGCTAAAGTCTACTCGACCCCGAGCTCACTTCGCAATGACCATGCTACATGACAGCGAGAGTGATGATGTGCCATCTTCGGCATTCATCCATGACGAGAGCGATGATGTGCCATCTTCGGCCTTCATCCACGATGAGAGTGGTGATGTGCCATCTTCGGCCTTCAACCACGGCGATGACTACGAGACGGTTGAGCATGGGATTTTCCCTTCGACCACGGTGACGTATGATGACTTGAGTGACTTTTGCCACCATATTGAGAGAGAGCGTGACTTCACCACTAGCCCCATATATGATGAGTTGCCCCAATTCCCATGTGAGGAGAGCCACCACCCCCACCACTTGAGTGAGATGAGTGACTCCACCATATGTGACATTGAGTGCACCTACCTTGAGGGAGTGAGTGAACCACCACATAGAGAGAGTGAGGTAGTTGATGAGGCATATGAGGCCATTTTGCTTTCTAACAACTTAACGTCTCCCTCTATTGTGTCTTCTTGTTTGGTGCTAGGTCCCATATATGATGACGCGCCGATCCTCGACGACTCCGTCCTTCCTTTGGACATGACGATGGCCATGGTGGACTATGATGCACCCCCACATGGTTCCATCAAGATGAAGATGATGACCACCATTTGGTCTTTCCCACCTCACGTACATCACATGACTGGAATGAGAAAGGTAACGTAGGTGAAGGTGATGCTCTTGTCCCACTAGTGGACGTTCTTGACATTGATTGCTTGCATGATGTTGATCCCCCTATTGCCATGATTCATGCTAGTATGATTTCCCCATGCGATGATTTACCCATTTATGATGAGTTTGATGATTGCCATGTGGAGTCTATTAGTTGTGATGCCATGTTGCATAGGATCACTTGTGATAATTCTCTTGGTCACGTCATGTTTTCCAATCCGCTTGACTTGTCATATGCTATGCATGAGATCCATCATATGTCTTATTTGCAATCTCATCGTAGTGACTATGCATATGCCATTAAAATAAACCCAATTTGCACATATGGCATAGATGACAAGCCTATGGTTATTGGCATTTGTTTCTCATGTGATGATATTGACATGCTTCCTTTGCATCATTTATCTCATATGCCATGCCATAGCCACCTAGCTTCGAATATGCATTGTTTTGGATGTCGTCCATTTTCCCCATATGATGTTTCCAATATTGCTCATGAGGAGACCCCCATAGTTTCCTCATACATTTTAGGAGATTTTGATTCATCCCATTCATTGCATGATCCCAATACTTGTGTGCACAATATGCTTTCCATGAATGATGTGCCATATAATTGCATACTTGATTTGCGTCCTCATCATGTCATACATAACAACTATTCTTTCACGATGGATGACATGTTCTTATACCATGCATAAAATTTCTTTAAGCGATGCTTATCTTGTGCTAACTCACACATGCACATACACATCATGATGGATGACGTGTACATTTACCATGCACACACGTTCTTTCATTTTTGTCTCTTTTGTGTAGGTACCCATGAACACTCGTCAACCTCACAATCCCATGAGTTGACGAAACGAGCTCTAGAGAGCAATGATGACTTGGGATTCCCTGGATTGTCCTTACCACCGTTCCCCTCGCGCAACGACTTCACGCATCTCTTCTACATGGCCCTCACATGGTTATGGGTTATTTACCACTTCTCACTTTATGCCCATATTGCCATGTTCACTTTGCATGATATGCTCTTTCCTATGCCTGTGCCATGCATTTGTGACCCATGCTTTGCATTACACATGATGCTTGATTCTAGTACTTGTATGTGTATTTGCAAGTTTGGTGGAGATATCACTTGTTATTACCATGTTTGCTTTGTGCCCCATGCCTATAATGATACTATGATCTTGCTTTGTGTTCGTGCTTGCGATATGTCATGTGCATTGCCTATGCCTATGATTTGCTCACATGACATGATTGCCATGATTTCCTCTAGTATGTTTCATCTTCGCACTACTAGCTTGCACGACTTGATTACTATGATTGCTTTCCATGTTGCATCCTATTCTTGGATTACTTGCTCCTATCATATGTTTGGTCGCAACAATGTCACTTATTCACATACGCCATGTCCCGTTGCTTGTCACATGATTGCCTCACACATGATGAACAATTGCTCTTTCCATTGTGTTGAGTGCCACACAATTTTCACTACACCCCATGCACATTATGCTTGGATTGTCTTGCATTTGACCCATGTGTTTAGACCCTTCATTTCCTTTGGTGTTGTGAATGATTCCTATGCCTACCATCGCCCTTTTGTTGAGCACTTTGCGCACTCTTGCTATGACCATGAGGTAGCACTACTAGGGAAAAGGCTAGCAGCAGTGCGGGTTTTAGGCCTATCAGCAGCGCGGGTACCCGTGCTACCAATAAGGCACTACAGCTAATGTATAGCAGTAGCGCTGGTCCTCCCGCGCTACTGCTACACAAGTGTTGCAGCAGTGTGCTTAAAGGAACCTCGCTGCTGCTAATAGCTATAGCGCGCTTCCCCTGTGCGCGCTACTGCTACAACCGCGCTGCTGCTAACTTTTCTGCACTCGCTACTGCTAATTTTAGTTGTTTTTTGTTTTTTTTCGGCATATTTGTTTTGTATTTGAACAGGCTTTATAGAAGAATCTTTAGCACATACAAATGTCATCATGATACACATACAAATGCCCGCAAGACCACAAATGTAATCATAGCATATACATACAAATAGTCTCGTCATAATCATCATCCAACACAAAGTGGTATCTTGTCATCATCTCGAAAATAGCGATACATGCAAGTCTCGAATACTTGCAATTACAACATCATCCATCTAAACAAAGGTATACGCGAGAAGAGCTATCACTATGAGTGAGAGCGGAACTATGCAATACATGAGATGGCGGTTACGAGTCCTCTCTCGCGCTAGCATGAACCTCAAGTAACTAGCTTCTCCTTCTTGTCTGCTTTTGAAGCCTTTATGGCTGGCGTCCGAGAACCCATTCACTTGCGCCTGACACTCATGCCACTCGTTGTACACCCCCGGAACCTTCCCTTTGTACATGACATAGCAGTTCCATCTCGCCATCAAGAAACTAGGTACCTGTTAGAGATGCATGTTCATGAAGAGGATGTACAATCATATATATGCAACAAAATATACTAGAGAACACCGAAAAAGAAAGGGTTAGCAACTAGATGCAACATACAGTACGCAAATTAATTAAGTAGAGGTACGCAGGTCATCGTACGCAAACTAACAAAGTAGCATTACGCAAGTTCGGCAGGGATCGTGGACATCACAAAGTTGCATCACTACAAATAGTATACAAGTTCAACCGACACATATCATCATCATCAGCATCATAAATCACTAGAAGTTCCATCCTTCCATATCATCGAGGATGGACCCTAGCTTCTTGAACGGCGTGAGGTCTAGACGTTGCATGCCTATGCGAGTTCGGACGTCAGCTCGCGATATAGGGCCGTGGTGGAACATCCCCTTCTCATCGACGAATTATTTCATGATGATCGTCGCAATGTCGCGTTGGATGCGAAAGAAGTCATCTCTAAGTTTATAATCCGCTTCTCCATGAGATTCTAGCCACTTGTGGATATGATCATCATTTCTGCTTCTCATGCGAAGCTTTTGGTGATCCGTGTTGAACTGATTGATGAGATGGAGGATGTACAATCCATCCTTCTTGCTTGGTTTTGGGACTTGGATGCAGGAGAAGTTAGTTTTATGCGCGAAACCCATCTTCTTGTTCCTTTGTTTCCTGATCTGCATGTGGCCACCTCTAAAGCTGAAGTCTTGGAGAGCATCATCTAGAATATTCATTATGTGGGTGTAGTCTTTTTTCTCGTAGTCTCTGGAAGGGTCAAAATACACGGCGTGGGAGACTTGCGGATAAAGAACGATAAGGACGGCGCGCCCGTTGCTGCGGGGAAAAGACACCTGAAATTATTCCCCATAGAGAGAGAAGGAATGATTGAAATGTATGAAAGGGTTTATCAAAACTGACTTACTTTGGATGATAAGGCACGAGGACAATTTCCCGGTCCTTATTCTGTACCATGAAGTTTTGGAGGTAGTCCCTAGCAGTTTCACGCTCAAAGTCGCCGAGACTCAAGAAAGACTCGTGCATGTAGTACGGATCCGCCACACAGATTTGCGAGACTTCTTCACTGTTCATGACAGAGCTCATATGCAGCGCAAAAAGGCAAACGATTGTAAAATCGAGCCGCCTTGTCAGAAACATCTCAAAGATATGGTCAAACCGCAGGAAGAACACCTCCGCGGGCCGTGTCTCAACGTAGCACTTCCCCTCAGGCACACGAGCCGCGTATGTCGGATATCCTGGATCCTTTGAGGCTAGTAGGCTTTTCTCAGTCGACAGCACATGGTCGTGCAGTCTCTTGAGATCCCCTGTTAGTGCCTCCAGTGGTTTCGGCGGTAGCATCGGCTCGCCCGTGAGATGGAACATGGCCGCACCTTTCACGGGTACACGCTCTTCAGAATGCATCGTTTGGCTGCTATGTGCTCTGGCTTGTTTGGAGGTAGCTATCTTCCCTGATCTCTTTCTCTCCTTTTTCTTGGGCACACCTTCTAGACCCTTCCTTAACCCCTGCCCCAGTGTTCCCGGGCTAAGTACTGTACGACCCTCGCGCTGGGATAGTTGAGCCTGTGTTGAGGCGGCATCTTCAGGCGTGTCCTGTGAGGATTTCATGAAGAGAGACTTTTTGCAATCCCTGCTACGACCTTCCTGCCCGGGCATATCATCCATATCCTCATTAGCAAGCTGATAGCCCGATTCGTCATATGGTTGACTCATCAATTCTATGTCACAGTCATACGCGTTTGTATTGAGGAAATCCATAGGGTCGACCTCCGTCTCATCATCCATTCTCTGTTCTACAGGACAAATTACATCAGCCAGCACTATTGCACCCCCTTCATCATGTCGTCCGCCGCTCTCACTCGGCACTACAGGAGCTGGTAATTGCGTAGGCGGGGTGGTGGTCTCCGCACATGCTTGTTGATGTGTGGTTATTGGTGTGCTCTCGGCTGGCTCCAGACGAATAAGATTCTTCGGCCATAGCAGCACCCAACCCTTGCAGCTTCCAATCCACGGCGGGGTCTCGTCGTCCGCTCCCACATGCTGTACTGGAGGAGGCAAATCCTCGTGCCCCGATTTCACACTAGACAAGCTAACCCTGAAGTGCCCAGCAGGGATCGGCTGGTTGTGGAACGTGGGTTGCAAGGGGTCCATTATCATCCCCTTTCCCACGTCCACCTTCTGGCCTTTGATCAAGTAGAGTATGGTGCACGGGGTTTCTTTCGCCTGCAAACACATATGTCTGTGGCGTAAAACATCCGAAAGGCAACAAAAATGGAATATTATATATATATATATGTTGGTGCGACATGTAATTACCGTGACGGCGTCGAGCTCAACCAAAGACGAAGGCCCACCAAGTGCGCCAGAGACTGAGGACGGGCTGCTATGAGCGGGAGCGGCTGCGAGAGGAGGCCCAGTTGCGTGAGCAAGTGATGGTGCGATGGTGTTGTTGTTCATGGAGTTGCTCCCGACGAAACTGGGCAACGGGAAATCATGTACCGTCTTGTCTGGATTTTCCTTCGTCCAGTTGATGATAACTGGAACCAAGTTAGTAGCAAAATCATTTCTGCAGGCACTTACAGCTGCATTGACTGCCTGCTGTAGCAACTCATATTTGTCCTCGGCTGCTTTTTTCACGTCCTCAACTGCTTTTTTCTCGACCACAAGCTTCACCTTCGCGTCGATGTTCGCCTGACTAAACTTCTTTTTCTGCTTCTTGGCCTCCGGGCCCTCGTTGTAAAACACCTTCCACGTGGCGCCATCTCCAGCTCCGTGCACACGACCATATTGCGGCCGCTGGCCCAAAGGGAGTCCCTTAAGTTCGTTCAAGGCCCGGTTGAGAGGGGTGTCCCACTTGGGCCTCATCGGAGAAGTAGGGTTTTCGGCTGCAAGCAGGTGTTGCTTATCCAGTAGTCTAATCAATTTCCTCGTGATCTTGTCCATGTAAAAAACCTTTTTCTCCTTGTCCCACTTGTAGCGGGCCCTGATGAAGTCATGCTCCAAGGGGTTGGTGAACTTTGCGAAGGGGTCTGGGAGACCCGCGGCTTCACGTTCCGCGTCCTCCTTATACCATATGGGCCTTTTACCGAGGTAGCCACGGCTTCCAAGGCGATGCTTCCCCGTGTTCCTTTGCTGAAGGCTCTTTAATTTCGCAGCCTTAGCCTTGGCGTCCTCGGTAGCGCAAGTGTCCTTGAACTTTTCGAACTCCTCTTCCGTAAGTGTCGGATTTTCCTCCAGAATCTTGGACAGGGGTTCCTTAGCCTCAATAGCTCGTTTCACCCTTGATTTCCATGAGGCCAAATCATTGCTGAACATGCCCATGGCGTGATTGTTAATCTTTTTCATCTTCGGATCATCCCACGGCTGTTCTATGTTATCATCCCGATCGGGGAACTTGAATCTCTTGTGCAACTTCGTTAGGAGCAACCGCGTCAAATGTTCTTTACTCCTTAAGTCATCGTCATTGATGCTCGCGCATTCCTGTAGGATGCATCCTACTTGGTTCCCATAGTACTTGCGAGGTTCTTCCGGCTCTAATGGCTCAAACTTGCCAGGTGCCATCTTTGTGATCACAAGTCGTCCAATCCCTAGTTTGTTAGGTTTTCGTATCCTCTACTTCTTATGCCTCTTTTCGGTACCGGCATCGGCGCCGGTATCTTCCCCGGCGGTACCTTCCCCACCGGTCTCGGCGCCGCCATCGGTGCCGGCGCCGTCGGTGTCGGTGTCGGCGTCAGTACCATCATCGAGGCGGACCTGCAAACCTTGCTTAGTAGTCAAAAAGTCGAGGTAGTCTTGTTCACCCTCATAATCCATCTCGTCTGCATCTTGGTCAGAAGGCCCAGTTTCTTCGTTGTTCGACATGTTTTCTATGATTAAGTGTCCTCATTTATTTCTAAAAGTATGAATAAATGAGAAATGAGATAAAAAAGAAATCTATGTGCCAGCACTCGATATGCCAACTATGTAGCACAAATCATGCCTTTATTCACGGGAAATTTCGGCATGACCTTTGCTAAAAAATGGACATATCGAGCGCCTGAAATTCACCGAAACGGAAATGAATCAACATTCCGGCGTAACATAGGCAACTCGGATCATTTACCAAAACATGACATGTCCAAAACATGACATATCCACATATCACATGTCCAGTTCAAATTTGCATATAAATTCAGCAAATTTTGAAACCTATCTAAATTCATAACTAAATAGATAACCTAATTAACATAACTAAAACCTAAGTAAATTAACCCTAGCTAGCAGAGAGAGAGAGAGAGGTGGTTTACAGAGGGTGCAGGGCGAGGAGGCAGGCCCGACGACGGCCGAGGTTGGGAGGGGAGGAAGCAGAGGATGGAGGCGAGGGCCGACGGGTCGGGGGCGAGCGCCGGCGCCGGGGGCGAGCGCGCCTGGGTCGGGGGCGGCGGGGTCGGGGGCGAGCGCGCCGGGGTCGGGCACGGCGGGGTCGGGGGCGAGCGTGCCGGGGTCGGGGGCGAGCGCGCCGAGGTCGGGGGCGGGCGCGGCGATGCGACGGGGCCGGGGAAGAGAGAGTGGGGATTTGGGGGAAAAGAGGCGGGATGAAGCAGGGAGAGGGAGAATTTTGGGTTAAGTGGACGTAGCAGTAGCGCGTTTACACAAAACGCGCTACTACTACCTCGACTAGCTGTAGCGGTTTTCTGCAGAAACCGCTACTGCTACCTTGACTAGCTGTAGCGATTTTCTGCAGAAACCGCTACTGCTACCTTGACTAGCTGTAGCTCTTTTTCACTAAAGCGCTGCTGCTATAACCAGTTTCCCTTTTTTCTTTTCCTCAGCATAATAGGAACATATATATTACATCATTGGACCCTTGCATAATAATGGCTAAGTGTGTATACAAAATAGGAACATATATATATATTACATCATTGGACCCATGCATAATAATGGCTAATTAAGTGTGTATACAAAATAGGAACATATATATATATATATATTACATCATTTGACCGATTCCTCAGCGCTGACGTTTTCGTTTTTGAGTCAGCTTCTTTCCCTTCTTGTTCGTCGAAGAATAATTGAGCCCCTCATTGTGACTTTGCCTTTTCCATGGAGTACGATTTTTCTTTGGTAATGTAGTATTGATTCTTCTTTTGACGTATACTTCATCATCATCGTCATCTTCCCTCATTGGGTTGCCGTACTGATTATAGTCTTCCTCGTTGGCGACTCCATCCATTCCAATGATGTTTCTTTTGCCTTTCCTCACGACAACACGACTGGGATTGCATGGGTCAGTTATGAAGAAGCATTGTGTCATGTGCTTAGCGTGTACCCATGGCTCGTTTTTTGCGATAGCGTTCACGGTAGCGCTCTTGGCGTCGGGTATCGTCATGGTAGTGAAAATCTGGCTTTCTCTTTCGACATTCTTAGCCCATCTGACACGGAACATCGTCGTGTTGTGCAGTCCAGAGTAGTCAAGCTCCCAGATCTCCTCGACCCTTCCATAAAATCGTTCAGTTGCGCCGTTGTCGCTGCCGGTCATGCATTCCATCGTCACTCCTGAGTTCTGATATTCATCACTGTCCATATCTTTGGCCTCCGTGTAGAACGTGTATCCGTTGATATCATATGCCTGATAGGTTACGAGGTTGGGCGAGGGGCCATGTGCTAAGGCGTATATGAGCAATCCGTCCTTAGAGCCCTCCTCCGGGGGATTAGCAATAATATGCTCTTTGAACCAATGCAGGAAAGTGGAGTTGTGCTCTCTAGTAACTTCGGCGTCCATCCTGCATACCCCCCGGTCACGATACTTCTTTGCGATAATTTCTTTGTGCAGTGCCACAAAAGGATCTACCTCGTCTAGGTGTTGTAGCACTACCAAGTTTGCTCTGTCAAAGTCGCTGCGTCGATCTGAGTATGCCACGTGCAGTTCCCTGCGACCGTTGCAGTGACCTTCTCCTTCGAGCCTCCCATCGTGCTTGTTAACGGGCAAACCAACACTAACACCAGGCGGCTGGTCTGCGCCATATAGAAAATTCTCACAGAAAGAGATGCACTCTTGTGTCAAATAGCCCTGGACGATGCTTCCATCCGGACGGGACATGTTACGAACGAATCCTTTGATGATCCCATTCATCCTCTCAAACGGCATCATGTTGTGCAGGAATGACGGCCCCAGGTCTATTATATCATCCACAATATGGACACACAGATGCACCATCACGTCAAAAAACGCGGGCGGGAAGTACATCTCAAGCTCATTCAGTATCACAACGATCTCTTCATGTAGCCTTCGGAGCTGCTTCACACTAATCGACTTTCGAGAGATGACGTCGAAAAAGTTGCAGAGACCAATAAGCATGTCACGGACGTGCTTGTCCATTATCCCTCTAAGGGCAACAGGTAATATCTGCATCATCATCACATGACAGTCATGAGACTTCATCCCGCTGAACCTTTTCTGGTCCGTGTCTAGATATCTACTTATCTTGCCACAGTAACCGGAACTAACTTTGACTCCAGTAAGGCACTTAAAGAATTGATTGATCTCAGCCTGACTTAAGGTGAAGTAAGAATGGGGGGCAATAATCCTCATTCTTTATTTTCTTGCCCTTCTTCTCCCGTGCCTCTGTCTCCGTCTCTGTCTTGTCTGACATTTTACGTGGCGGCATGTGCAGATCTTCCCTGATTTCCAAATCTTGCAAGTCTTTTCTTGCCTTCGGCCCATCCTTGGTCTTATCCGGCATGTTCATCAGTGTTGCGAGCAAGCTCTCAAGGACATTCTTACATATATGCATTTGATCAAGGCAATGAGGTGTATCGAGTTTGTGCCAGTACTCCAAGTCCCAGAACACAAACCTCGTCTTCCATACCTTCAGCAGCGGCTCCGGCGCCTTTCTCATCGTCTTTCCCGGCGCGGGGCACTCCTTCCAGTTTTTCAACAGCTCATCGATTTCGGCACCGCTCCGCTTATGTGGAGGTCCTCGATGCTCAGCGTGACCATTGAATAGATCTCCACGGTTTCTCCACGGGTCGTCCTGTTCGAGCCATCTTCGATGCCCCATGTACACGATTTTCCCAGACCCGCCATCTTTCCTTGACGCTAGCTGCTGAGACGTCGTATCATCCATGCACCGCGTGCATCCGCAATATCCATGGCACACCTGGCCTGCCACATATCCGTAACCAAGATAGTCGTGCACTGTCGTGATCAGCGCGGCTCATGTTGAAATACTCGCCTTTGCTGGCGTCCAATGTCTTGGCCGGTGTTTTCCATAACATGTCTAACTCCTCCTGAAGTAGCCCCAGATACAAATTAATATTATTTCCTGGTTGTTTCGGCCCTTGAATAAGCATGCTCATGTGAATGTACTTCGATTTCATGCACAACCAGGGGGGAGGTTGTACATCCATACAAACACGGGCCATGTGCTATGGTTGGTGCTCTGGTTGCCAAACGGATTCATGCCATCGGTACACGCGCCGAGCACGATGTTCCTTGCATCACATTCAAAATACCGATAGAAGCTATTCAACGCTCTCCACTGGCTTCCATCCTTGATGTGTCTCAGCTTCGGATCATCTCCATCGTCGGGCTTCTTCCTCTCCGCGTGCCAGCGCATTAGCTTTGCTTCCTTGGGATCTACAAAATACCTCTGGAGACGGGGAGTGATTGGTAAGTACCATACCACTTTCTAGGGACATTTCTTCCCGGCCTTCTTGTATCGATAAGCATTGCACACCGGACAACTTGTTTTTTCCGCGTGCTCCTTTCGATAAATTATGCAATCATTAATGCATGCATGGTATCTAACGTGTGGCAGATCAAGAGGGCACATGATCTTCTTGGCCTCATCAACACTACTAGGACATAGATTACCCTCGGGAAGAACATCCTTTAGGTACTTGAGATGCTCATCGAGGCTAGTGTCGGTCCATTTGTTTTTAGCCTTCGTCTTCAGCACTTGGAGCGTGAAACTCAAGCGGGTCACCTCAGGATTGCAACCATCATACAATGGAGTGGTCGAGTCTACCACCGGTTGCTCCAGCTTAGCCTCCTCTCTAGAAGCAGCTCTCTCAGTACTCGTCTCCTTGCGAAGCAATGCTTGAACAAGAGGGTCCCACATGATTGAACTTAGTACCGACGAACTCTGCTGCGTGGAGTCCATGTCGTTCTCTCCGCCGCCATGTTCGGCCCCTTCTCCGCCGCCATGTCCGGCCTCTTCCCCGCCGCCATTATCGATCATCTCTTCGTCTTGCCCCGTGTCATCATTGCCTGCCCCGTCGGCATCCTCAACATCGTCATCCTCATCTTCAGTTATCCACCGAGTATAGCCATCCATGAAACCAGTCATGAGCAGGTGCGCTTCGACACGACCATCGACATGGGGGTCAAGCCAAACTATTCCTTTGCATTTTTGACACGGACATAAAACCTCTGTCAGGTTATTTTCCTTCATGTCCTGCACCGCCAACCGCAACCACCTGTCCACCATCGTTCCACTAACCATCGTGAACTCTGCACGGTAATAATAAACAAATTGATTATAAAAATGCGTGCATTCATCAAAGTCATACAAAAATTCGGCATGACCTTCCTTAAAAGTAGGACATATATAGATCTAGAGTTTGCCCGGAATTCACCGAAACGGAAATAAATCGACATTTCGGCAAAACATAGGCAACTCAAATGCACAATTTGGCGTCAACTCATGCCACACACACAATTTCCATAAAAATATCACACACACATGCATAAACATATTTCCATTTTGCAAAAGCATGAAATATTAATCACACCTCTATCTCGAGATCGAGCACACGGTGGAGATGATGATGTAGGGAGGTCAAAAGTGCACAAAGCTCTTCTTGACAAAGAAAGATCTAGTTAGGGGGCAAATAGGTCACTTAACTAAATGCTACATCTACCTAGCTAGCTAATTTGGGAGGAGACAACTTCAACTAGTGGAGGGGGGAGGAAAAAGAGAAAGGAGATGAATTAATGGAGGTGGTGTAGTTATAGCTAGGAGTAATGAAGAGAGAGAAAGGTAGGTAGAAGAGGGAGAGTAATGGGGGGAGAAGTATTGAGGAAGAAGAAGAGTGAGAGAGGGAGGATGTGGGAGGGTAGGGGAAAGGGAGGAGAGGAGATGGGGAGGGGGAGGTGGAAAAGGTGGTGGGTCCTGCGTCTTAGCAGTAGCGCGGGAGAGAAAGCGCACGGCTGCTAAGAGCGTAGCAACAGCGCGCTTTCCTGCCACGCGCTACTGCTAAACGGGCCAACCCTGTGCATATTTTCAAAATTAGCAGCAGCGAGGTGACAAAAAAGCGCGCTGCTACTATGGCATTAGCAGCAGCGTGCTCCCTGGCACCGCGCTACTGGTAAACTTATGTCGTTGTGTACTGTCGGTGGATTTTTGTAGCAGCGCGGTTTAAGCGTCACGCGCTACTGCTAAGTTTGCACCAGTAGCGAGCTTTCCGTAGCCGCGCTGCTACTACTTAGCAGCAGCGCCTGTTTTTATGCCGCGCTGCTGCTAAGATTCTGTGTATAAGGTTTTCCCTAGTAGTGTAGATGCTTATTCTCTTGCCACACATATTTGCATCACTTCCTCCCATTTGCATGCTTGTTCCCATGATGTCCTTGATTGTGCTCAACTTATATGCTTAAATGCCATGCCAAACTTCTTTGTCAAACCATATGCTTTGCATGATGACGACACTTGTTTGGTGACTCACCTCTTGAATGCTTGGTTTTGCTTTAATGCCAACCACATTTTTTTCCAAGTGCTTGTTATTATTGCTCCTTTTGAAGGAATTACAAGATGGTGCGACATTGGAGAGTGCCCATTTCAAGCTACAAGATGATGAATGCTTGGTAATCGTCAACTTCTACACGGCAACACAATCTCTTTCCCATGGTGATTTGGATTTCGATTCGAGGTCGGATCTTTCCCAAGGGGGGGGGGGGGATGATGCGGAGCATCCTATGGACACACTACTAGAAAAAGGCTAATTAGTGGCGCACCTGTTTTGGCCATTAATGGCCCACTACAGGTGCGCCACTATTATAACGCCATTAGTAACAAATAGTAATGGCGCACCTCTGGTGCGCCATTACTATGCCTATATGGCTTAGTAATGGCGCACCACATAAAAGTGCGCCATTACTATGCCTATATGGCTTAGTAATGGCGCACCACATAAAAGTGCGCCATTACTAACAATTTTTTTCAATTTGTTTTCAGAATTTTTTTTCTTCAGATTTTTTTCTTAATCCCGGGTCACTATGGCTTAATCTCAAGTCAAATTGCACTCTGTGGTCCTGGCAGTTACCCGGGAGGTCACAGCCTGTGTTCCAATTAATCAGATTATTTCCTGGGCATATCTTTTGATCCTCTGATTGCCTCCCTCGGGAAGCCAACCAGAGTCTCAGGGGCTACTATCTATACACAGGTGTATTTTGTGAATAAAACACAATCGAACATGTTCTAGTACAAACCTCGAAGCCTCTTAGCAGGCCCATGAAGGCCCCATTCAATCCGCTTTTCACGGACATGGCCTTTTCGACCACTGTGCCCATCAGGGTACGATGTTCCTCTGAGATGGACACCTGCCGTAGCAAGTTCGTCAATATATCCGACGCTTCTGGGTCTCCGGAAGCTGCTAAAGGAGTACGGCCTCCCTTTGAAGGAATCCGTTTATTCATATCCGGCTGTAGACCGGACTTCTCGGGACCTCCATTGTCGGTCTCCGGACCCTGGGCCACCGAAGTATCACCTTCGGGTAGTGTCTTCGTCATCCTTTGCACCACTTGTTGATCGGGGGAGACCCTCCGCGACTACACCTCGAAGTCGTCCGCCCTATTGGGCAAGGAGACCGGTGGAGGCGTCTCACTTTCCATCATCTTCGGGAGAAGGTCCCCCGAGGAAGAGGATTGTTGGAGAAGACTGCGTGCCGAACTACAAAAACATATATTCTAGACGTTACAAGAAAGGAACGGGACATATTTAAAACACCCTTGTTCACTTACGATTTGGCCTGAGGCTTGTCCTCGTCATGGGACACCGCGATGACGTCGTCCTCCAAGCCTGAGCCACCCGACAGAGGCATCTTGCTGTGTGAAGCCAGCCCCTCCCGGCAGCCAGACTGAGGACAGTCCAGATGGTCGTCGGCTTGACGAGTGGGCTGAACGTCTCGTCGTAGTCCACGCCAGCCTGCTATGTGAAGCCGCGACGCACCCAGCGCGCCTTGTACCAGGCGAGAGAGCCGTCAGGATGGAACTTGTGCCAAAAAATCCACTTCCCTGTGACAACATTAGCACCTGCAGGACGGGACACCAAACTCCAAGTGTTATTCTGCATCAGTGCGTTATATTCGTGATCATAGCGTTCTACCAGTTTTCATCCCGGAGGGCAACACGGTAAGAGGAAGGGATGGGCCTAATGGAGGAGGAGGTAGAAGGGGAAGCAGCGAGGGCTTTAGGTTCAGCAAACCCGGTTTTGGCCCGCGTACGCATGTGATGGAGATTGGTGGGTGGTTGCACTGGCACGGCGCGTGGCGGGAGCGCAGGAGCAATGGGCGAACACGCGGGTGTTACGTGCATGTGAATGGGAGGGGCTGGGAGAGGGTGCATGCAGCGGCGGGGAGCCGGGGGAGTGGGATGTGCATGCGCATGGGATGGTGGATTCGGGGAATCTCGGGTTGCTGCATGGGGGGGGGGGGGGGCGAAGCGGGCGGGGTGGGGCACACCGATTGGGTGGGCTGATCTGCGGGCGCAGGCAGGTGCGGGAGTGGGCGCGGATTGGGGGAGAGGATCCTAAGGACCCGGCACGTGGGCGTGGGGATCGAGGCGAGGGGGATCCTGAGGAGGGCACGAGCGGATGCGGATTGGAGGGAACGATGATGCAAGGTTCGAGGAAGATTTGTGGCCCGAGATCTTCTGCGACCGGGCGACGGGCGGGCTGCGGTCTGTCGGGAGTAGGACGGTAGGGAAAAACGGATTCGTCAAACGTGACGTGACGGGAAATTATCACCATGCGAGTGTCTAAGTCCAGACACCGATAGCCCTTTGTGTTCCAAGGGATACCCGAGGAAGACCCAACGAGAAGAGCGAGGGGCAAGTTTGTGGGGGCTAGTGGCGATGGTGTTAGGGAAACAAAGACATCCAAAAACGCGCATGTGATCGTACGTGGGGTGTTTGCCGAGGAGACGGAAGTAAGGAGTCTCGGATGCAATGGCAGTGGAGGGTCGTCGGTTGAGAATGTAGGTTGCGGTGTGGAGGGCCTCAACCCAGAAGGCGGGGGGTAGTGTGGCATGTATGAGAAGGACTTGAAGTATGTCATTGGTCGTACGGAGTAGGTGTTCGGCTTTCCCATTTTGCGGCGAGGTATAAGGGCATGAGAGGCGAAGGGAGGAACCATAGCGGGAGAAGAGGTCGCGTAGGGAAGTGGTGAGGAATTCGCCGCCATTGTCGCATTGCATGCACTGGATGGGAACATGAAATTGCGTGAGGACGTACGCGTGAAAATGATGGATTACTTCTACATGGTATCAGAGTAAGAGGTCTCGAGTTCAAGACCTGGCTGGCGCAATTAAAATTGCAACCCACTTTTGGTCCACGTTTAGGTCTGAGGGAGCCACGCGTGAGGGGGAGTGTTGACGTATAATGTGCTGCCTAGTATCTTTCATCAGATCGGTCTTTTGGTTGCATTGGCTAGAGCATGCACTTCTACATGGGAGCCGTGCCCACGGCCACGACCGCGCCCGTGGCCACGCTCGCGACCGCCGGTGTCGCAATCGGTGGCGGGAGGGGTGGTGTCGCCTTTGCCCCTGTCGGTGGAGGTGCCCGAGGATCCCGAGGACCCCAAGCCGGATCCGATGGTGAGGGCGGTGGTGGTGGCCTCCGGGAGGGCGTCGAGGTGAGCGCGCTCATTGGTGGAGATTTGCTCCATCAGCAGCCGAGAGCGCGCCTGCACGAACGTCGGGAAGGGTGTCTGCATGGGGAGCAGTGTCACCATGATCTGAAACTTGCGGTTGAGGCTGCAGATGAGCTGAAGGGTCAACGTACGGTCGGTGATGCGCTCGTCGACGTTGCCGAGGTCCGTTGCGAGGGACTTGAGACGCCGACAGTACTCGGCAATGGAGAGGTCCCCCTGGACCAGATTGCGGAATTTCACGCCGAGGATCACCGCGTGACCAGCTTGATTGTCGCGGAAGAGAAAATGCATTTGCTGCCAAATGTCGAAGGCGGTGCTATTCGGCGGGGCGACCACGTCCAGGAGTTCATCGGCAACGATGCCGTGGAACCAGAGGATGATGATTAGGTCATCGTTTCGCCACATGGCGCTTTAGAGAAGTGGCTCGGTGGCCACATCGAGATGGTGATGCACTGGATACTTGCAACAAACGACGTAAAAGATCTGGCACCATTTGGAGTAGTTACCCGATTCGAGTTCGAGCCGGTGGTGGGAGAAGTGGTTGATGGAGGGTGGCAGGCCAATCGCAGCGGTGGAGGAGCCGACGTCGGGCGCGTCGGGACGGAGGGCCAGGGCGCTGCTGGAACCGCCGGGCGCGAGCTGTTGAACGGGGACGCTCCCCGCCGTTCGGAGAGCAGCCGCGGTGGGCTGCACGGGTGGCGCGGACGCCGGGGCCGAGGAAGTAGGGGCGGCCTCGGGCACGGCCTGTTTGCTACGGAGGACATCATGTGCGAGGGGAGCCGCGCGGGGCGCGGTCGGTCGAGAAGGGGTCGCCAGGGACACAGGCGGAGGAGCTGTGGCTAGAGGGAAGAGGGCGAAGGGGTTGCTCGCCGGCGTGTCGAGGTCGCCGCCGGAGCGCGTGCGGCTAAGGAATCGATGCATGGCGGAAGCGAGGGGATAGGATTGGATGAGCGTCTGATACCAAGCTAGGTTTAGTAACTCTCACACTCTGTATTCCTTGGCCTCGAGGGCTTATATGGTGTTGCAAATGAGAAGTACAGAGGGGGAGGGAGAGAGTACAATGGCAGCCCTGTATGGCAGGGCGTGCGGGGCGCAGCAGGCGCATGACCTACTCTAGTCAGTTGGAGACGTGGGGGAGTGGAAGAGGAGGCCGTTAGACTAGCCACAATGGGTAGTAACATAGAGCAGTAATATGTTCATGTTACTATATCTATAGTGGGGAGTAACATATGTGTGGTAAAATGCAATACTTTATTTATTATGCTATAGACTTATCTTGTTTTGATATAACTCATACTAGTAGTAACTAGCTATGTTACTACATGGCTCTCTTTCTTTATTTATTGCTTGTCACATCATCTATTTTATCTAGATATGTGTGATGTTACTACCTATGTTACTCTCACTATTGGTAGTCTTAGCCACCGGAGGGGCGACCTGGAGTGCTGTCGAACAGATATATCTTTACTTGGTCAAATTTCTCTCGCAGTAGCTGAGAATTTGCAGGATGAGGCGACGACATTAATGGACCTGCCTAACCAAAGGGGAGAGATATGACGATCTTAGTAAGAGAGTTAGCATCATCTTGCTAAAAGTTTTATCATGAATAGTTCATGGCATAAATCTAATTATGTCGGTTGCCTTTCCTGCCTAGGTCATGACACCAAACATCACCTGCCCCCCCTTTTTTTGAGTAAATAGTGCATCCAGTGACTAGGTTGGGAGGCCACTCATAAACTGATTGATTTGTCAGAGGTGTGCATTTGTAGGTTTGATAAAAAACTGATCAAAATATTTCCATCAGGCGAATAAAATGCTTATATAAAAAGCTTTTGTTACAAAGAACCAACTCAGATAATAATCATTTCTTGTATATTTGTGCATGTTGTCTATATATGTCGGAGCTGGTTTTTGGAACCTGGTGTTCGGTGTGCCTAGTTTCTAAAATGTAGCAAAAATCATATTTCTAGTTCTAAATTTAAGAAGAACAAATAACAATCATATGTTTTTTTGACGAAATAGCCCCCCCTTCCCCGCTTTGTATTACAAAGCAAACATCACCGATACAATCAGATAGGTGCCGGAGCGGAAGCAACATAGGCACACCTAAAAGAAACAAAAGAGAAAAAGAAAAGAAACAAATGCCGACACTGGCGGATCAACAAAAATGAAGAAGCTTCACGACCGCCGCACCCATCGGGGATCCTTCACTAAGCTCCTATACTCTGAAGCGCCGGTACCAATCAACACTCCAAGAAGGGACGCGATGATGACGACACTGCTGCCAAGGGTTTCCCCCGATACGCGACGAGGATAGAGGAAGGGTACCCCTGACGCCCTCCAGGAAGGTCCGGCGGCACCCTCACGCACCATCGCGTCGGTGTCGGCTCGGCCGACAGGGATTTCTCCCGATCCCAACCTTCACCTCGGGCGCTCCGGGTCACACCACCAAACAAACCACCACTCTGCGCCAAAACGGTCTTGAAGCTTCCGCATCGTCTCACCACGACACCGCGAAAGGGGCCTGCTCAATGAAGAAGAGGAGCCGGGACTCGGAACAACAACATCGTTGGCACACGGGAGGGCCCAACCTCCACCGTCAACGACAGTAACCGACCGGACGCAACAGCAGGAGCATACAAGGCCTGTAGGCCCACAGGCCCGGCCGGGTCCGCAAATGCCCGTAAATCTCTTGCCATCACGCTGCAGAAGGCATGCCGTCGGCGCCACCACCACGAGTCCAAGCTCCTCCTCCTCTGCTCCACGCAGACGTCGAAGCCATGCCAATGGCCGGCCCGCTAGGACCCAGATGGGACTGGGAGGGGACACATCTGGGCCGGGGGCATGTTGCCGGCCACCGCACGTCACCACGCCGTCCCGTTGCCAAGGGGCAGCACCACCACCTCGCCCGCCGCTGGTGACCGCCGCCGGGTCGCCGCCTAGCCGAGCAGCACCGCCGCCGTCCCCTGCTCGGGAAGGGGAGCCACGCGCGCGGGGGCAGGAGGTCTCGCCGCCGCCAACACCACCCGAGCCAGCGCCGGGGGCGTCCGCCGGCGGTGGCGGGGATGAGCTGGAGGACGGGGACGGCCGAGAGGGAGAGCAGGGGTACGCCGTCCCGGCCACCTCCCGAGGAGGCGGCGCAGGGGCAAGACCGGGAGGGGGGAGGAGGAGGGGGGCGCGGGAGGGGCCGGGGTGCCCGCGCCCGGCGGCCGGAGAGAATCCCTAGCGGAGAGCCGCGAGGGCTGGAGCTGCGGGGCATCTCATATGTTTTTTTAGAGAATAAGACGCCTCATCAATTTCCATTAAACAGCCGACTAATCAGATTTACAAGATTTTCGAACCAAAAGGAAGCTAAAACAAGACATGCAAGAAAATAGAGCTAACAATATATTTGCCACCGGACTTATCATGAATAATGTTAGCACTAATTTTGATTCAATGTATCCGCATATTTAGTTTTGCTATTTGCATGTAGTCGTAGATGGTTTAGGGAGTAGCTAGCCGGCAAGGTTTCAGTGGAGGCGCGCGAAGGACGCGAGATGCCGGACTGCCGTGCGATACGGCGAGCACGGCGAGATGCCGATGACAGTGTGAAGCTGCAGTTCTGCGCGAGACGACAAGGTCGTGCGATACGGCGATGTTGTGTGAAGCAACAAGACGCGTGATGGAGTCTGACGGCCGGCTGGAAGAATAGCTAAAGCTGAGAAGATTCGGTGAGTTTGTTAGTGCATGCGATATACTAGCTAGCCTCCTGCGTGGGTTTGCACGATGGCCGGTCTTGTGTATATCCTGGAGCGATTTCAGGGGATAGAGACAGAGTCATGTGGTTAGTCTGTTAGTGGTGCGTGCGTGCGTGCATGGTGTGTGGTGACCGAGAGTGCTGACTAGCCAGGACGTGCGTAAGGCTCTCCTATGTATAAATAGTTCCATCGAGTAATGAGAATTAAAGGCCGTGAGGGCTGGTGAGAAAATGTAGCCATTGTGTTAACCAAGGAGAGAGCCTCCCGGCAAAGCTAGCAGCAGGTTTCTTCCTTGGCGTGTGTGTGTGTTTCCTGAGAGTTTCTTTCATGGGTGTGTGTTTGAGAGAAACCACAAAAAGAAGAGTAGTCAGAGGTAGAAGAAGGAGCGGCGCTGCAAGGAGAGGCAGCGCCAACAAATAATACTATGCACAAGATACAATTATACATTTAACGATGTGTGTTAACAACTTAACATACATACGATTAAAAAAATCATGGTTAGAAATGTAATGGAATATCATGAGTCATCCGAGTGATATGAAAAAAAGAAAGAAAAATATTAGATTGCTTAGAGACGTTAGAGTCTAACACTATAAGATGGAGAAGTAGTTATCGGATGGGGTCAATGAGGAAGAAATCAAGGCGTGTCATTCCATGCATGAATGCACCTTGCTAGCACAGCTATTATATACTCTCCCCGCCTCGAATTACTTGTCGTCTGATTTTAGGCACGGCCTTTCTTGACTAGGCTCAACTTGTGTGATTTGTTAGAGTACAAAATGCATCTAATGATATTAATCCGGGTGGCCACTCATAAATGATTAATTTCTTGGAGGTATGTGTTGGTAGTCTTGATACAGAAAAGATGTTTCCATCAAACAAATAAAAAACTTCTAGGCCTCAAAACCTAAGCCATCTCCACCGTCGGCCATAGGCCCCCGTCCTATCATCCTTCCCTTGCCGCCATCGGTCGGCACCATGCTGACAAAGCACCGAGTGGCGGTAGCTAGCGATGGCGTGTCCCTCCCCCCCCCCCCCCCCCAACTCCCCCATCTATGTGGGTTACTCTAGACCCCAGCAGTGGTGCCACTGCTAGCCCATGCTGTCGGAGGTGGGCCAGTTGCTTGAGGAGGTATGCCATGACTAATGGGGCCGTGTTCCACCTCACTTGTGTCTGTGGATCAGGGAACTTTGACCGAAGTTGACGCTTCCCCAAATCAAGGGCAGCATCATGGTCATTGACCTATGAGGGGTGATTGCGGCATGCAAGGTATGGCCGCACTCCACTACTCGTGGGTGAGGCTCCTCCGATGGTGAGCTCCTCCATGCACCAACCTGGTGTGGTCATACGGGCTCACTAGCAGTCTTGGGCTCGACCGGATCTTGTTGTGGTTGTGGGCTTGGGTCGGGCCAAGCCTTGCTAGGGTTTGATGTCCTCCAACGATGATCTTGGACCAGCATGTTGGTGGAGGTGCGCAGGGCTGGAGTGTCGGACGCCGGGGCGGCGGCCTTAGATGGCAGGTTGCACGTTAGCTCTCCATTGAGTAGCATGTCGGTGTTTCTTGGCCATGGGGGTGGCAAGGTGCATTGTGGCTAGTAGTCTTGGTGAAGTTGTCACCGTTGGTGGTGGCGAAGGGCTTATCCTGATCTTAGAGTTCTCGACCTATTGTGGTGGTTCTGGTGGCCTGATTCCCCCTTGGCAAGGTGTCTGGGAGGGTCTGAGTGAAAGCTCGGAGCCTCAACGCCCGTGGCCGTGATGCTTGCGGGTGTCATGTCCCTCTTGGGTGCATCGCCATGGTTCTCTCCTCCCTGGTAGTTCAGGATGAATACGCTTGTCCGCCCCGACAGACATGGTGGTAGTGGCGCATTGCGTTGTGACCCTCGTGGGGGTGTCGCCGGTGAGTGACTATCTTTCATCGCGGCTGCGTGTTCAAAATGGTGGGGGAGATCCAATCGACCCTACCTCAACTCCAGTAACTCGTTATATCATTTGCACGTATCTTTTACACACGACGGCGTCCTCCCTTCGTCCTGCCTGCTTGCCGATGTGGATGTCACTTCTTGATTCAGAGCAAGAGGGCAGAGGGTCCTCTCCAGCGGTAGTTGGGCCGTGACGGTACAACAAAGCCGAGTGGTTTCTCCTAGGTGGCGTGTGGTATGATGTTAGTGGCGGTCCTGGTTGGGTAGGTGGTCCGGCCTCTCCTGTGCTTCTTCTCGGCGGCATGCTCGAGGCATCTAGTTGTGCACTTTCTGTGCTTGTTAGCATGTCTGGCTTGTTTTGCTATGCTTTTCTTTGATCATCTTGTATGAGGATTTACTCTACACCATGTATCGTTTGGCTATGTAGCTTCATTTATAAAGCGAGCAAAATTTTGTTTCAAGATAAAATGATTGTATCAGCAGCTTGTTACGAAGAAACAATTCAAATAATAATCATATTTGGTGGTTCAGTAATAATCGCTTCTTTTGTATATTTATGCATGTTTACCATATATGTTGGAGCTGATTTTGGATCCTGGTCCCCGGTGTGCCCAATTTCTAAAACTTAGCAAAAATCATATAGTACTTAACATAAGACAAAAAAATAACGGTCATATGTTTCTTGATACAACAAGCCACCTCATCGATTTCCATTAAATAAACCGTCAATCAAACATACAAGTGTTTTGAACCAAAAGGAAGCTAAAACAAAACATGCTGGAAAATCAAGCTAACAACAACTAAAGCAAGTTAGATAGCAAAGGGACCATAACTTACTTATTACATGCACCAGAAAGTAAGATACCTCAACAACAACTCCAGGAAGCAACTTTTGCAAAATTCAACATTCACATATCAATCCTGAGCACAACCGGGTTCCAACCATGGCATACTTCACATGTATTGCAAGATAATCCTTCGGACGTACGGCATCTTCGCCTACTCCACGAGCTCAAGTCCACTACTCCCTCTTTCTACTATGACGTCGACATCATCGAGGAGATTCCATTCTTTGGGACTATTGACCTCGATGAATACCTCAAGTGGGAGTGCAAGATGGACGACTACCTCAAGCTACATCAAGTACCCTTCGACGATCAAGTGAAGTGCACCACAAGTACCTTCCACGACTATGCATTGACATGGTGGCTTCATAGACCTTCAACAAGCTTCACCATGACGTGGCCCACGATGCGGCAAGAATTTGTGCCTTCCACCTACACGGAACATCTTCAATGCCAATTGGAGAACATCATACAAGGATCCAAGTCCCTTGACGAGTACTTCAAGAATACGAAGGAAGCCTTGCGACGTGCCGGCGTGGACGACCCCATTTGGGTGAAGTTCTACTTCATGATGGGATTGAACAACGCCATCTCCAAGACTATCTTCCTCGAGAACTACAAGTCCCTCGACGACAACTACATTGGTGCTCTCAAGGCGGAGCAAGAACTCATGAAGCTAAAGTCTACTCGACCCTGAGCTCACTTCGCAATGACCATGCTACATGACAGCGAGAGTGATGATGTGCCATCTTCGGCCTTCATCCATGACGAGAGCGATGATGTGCCATCTTCGGCCTTCATCCACGATGAGAGTGGTGATGTGCCATCTTCGGCCTTCAACCACGGCGATGACTACGAGACGGTTGAGCATGGGATTTTCCCTTCGACCACGGTGACGTATGATGACTTGAGTGACTTTTGCCACCATATTGAGAGAGAGCGTGACTTCACCACTAGCCCCATATATGATGAGTTGCCCCAATTCCCATGTGAGGAGAGCCACCACCCCCACCACTTGAGTGAGATGAGTGACTCCACCATATGTGACATTGAGTGCACCTACCTTGAGGGAGTGAGTGAACCACCACATAGAGAGAGTGAGGTAGTTGATGAGGCATATGAGGCCATTTTGCTTTCTAACAACTTAACGTCTCCCTCTATTGTGTCTTCTTGTTTGGTGCTAGGTCCCATATATGATGACGCGCCGATCCTCGACGACTCCGTCCTTCCTTTGGACATGACGATGGCCATGGTGGACTATGATGCACCCCCACATGGTTCCATCAAGATGAAGATGATGACCACCATTTGGTCTTTCCCACCTCACGTACATCACATGACTGGAATGAGAAAGGTAACGTAGGTGAAGGTGATGCTCTTGTCCCACTAGTGGACGTTCTTGACATTGATTGCTTGCATGGTGTTGATCCCCCTATTGCCATGATTCATGCTAGTATGATTTCCCCATGCGATGATTTACCCATTTATGATGAGTTTGATGATTGCCATGTGGAGTCTATTAGTTGTGATGCCATGTTGCATAGGATCACTTGTGATAATTCTCTTGGTCACATCATGTTTGCCAATCCGCTTGACTTGTCATATGCTATGCATGAGATCCATCATATGTCTTATTTGCAATCTCATCATAGTGACTATGCATATGCCATTAAAATAAACCCAATTTGCACATATGGCATAGATGACAAGCCTATGGTTATTGGCATTTGTTTCTCATGTGATGATATTGACATGCTTCCTTTGCATCATTTATCTCATATTCCATGCCATAGCCACCTAGCTTCGGATATGCATTGTTTTGGATTTCGTCCATTTTCTCCATATGATGTTTCCAATATTGCTCATGAGGAGACCCCCATAGTTTCCTCATACATTTTAGGATATTTTGATTCATCCCATTCATTGCATGATCCCAATACTTGTGTGCACAATATGCATTCCATGAATGATCTACCATATAATTGCATACTTGATTTGCGTCCTCATCATGTCATACATAACAACTATTCTTTCACGATGGAGACATGTTCTTATACCATGCATCAAATTTCTTTAAGCGATGCTTATCTTGTGCTAACTCACACATGCACATATAAATTATGGAAACCACTGACATATGTCCCTTGTGTGGTTCGGAATGCGAGGATGGATTCCACGCAATGTGTAGGTGTCCCCGTGCAGTGGAGCTATGGAGAGCGATGGCTAAAGACTGGATGCTCCCGGACATCCAGTTTGTTCGTCACACAGGCCCGGAGTGGCTTTTTGATGTGCTTGAGCCGCTATCGGAATCGTCCCGCATGGCTCTCTTGATGACAATGTGGCGTTCGTGGCATGTCCGCAATGAGATCACTCACGACAAAGCTTCTCCACCAACTGAAGCATCTCGTCGATTTCTGTACAGCTATCTAACATCGCTTTTATGCATCCAGCAGTTTCCTATGAAAGATATGTGCAAGGGTAAATTGGTGCTCATGGAACCGGTGATCCAAGCTGCACCTGGGATTAGTAGCAGCAGCAGCAGCACACACGACGGTGTACATGCCTATAGCAGCAGCACACACGCTGGTGCATGGACATGCAGCAACACACATGGAGGTGTACGTGCTTGCAGCAGCAGCACACACGGAGGCGTACGTGCATGCAGTAGCACCGGCCCGCCAGATTCCAGCAGGGACGATGCGCCAAATGCTAGCCCAGCTAACCCACCAGCTGACAGATGGAGTACGCCACCTCAAGGATGGCTCAAACTCAATGTTGACGGTGCTTTTCTTGCGCAGGCAGGAAACGGCGGCTCTGGCATGGTGCTCCGGGACAACTTAGGCGGCATCATTTTCACTTCCTGCTGTCATTTCTTCATATGTGATAATGCTCTTGCTACGGAACTAGAAGCATGTAAAGAGGGAATCACGCTAGCTTTGGAGTGGAGCACACTTCCGTTTATTCTAGAGACGGACAGTACCGAAGCTGCTGCGATGATTTCAAACCCTTTAGGGAATAGATCACGACATGCTGCCATCATTCAGGAGATCGCCTCCATGATGAGAGGAGGTAGAGAGGTAGTGGTAAAAGCTATTAGAAGAGGGTGTTATCATGTTAGCCACCATTTGGCTCAGATGGGTAGATGTGAGATAAAGACAGCCGTATGGTTACGGTCAGGCACTGAGAGGGTTGTAAACTTGTGTGAACTGGACTGCCGCGATCCAGCTTAATTAATATACAACCCTTTTCCCCCGCAAAAAAAATGTATGGTTTAATTAGATGCTCCGGAGAGCTATACGTCGTTCAATGAGAACTATGTATGTACTTTGGTTTTAATGTGATGATGAACTTCTATTAATTTGGTCACTTATCTATCCATGATGTTCTGTAATGGTTTTTGACACACTTAATTATATATAATGCATGTAGATGAACCGGCAATGGATGTACGGTGACTGACACACCTCTGAGTACATTAAGGGCGTGCATAATTTTCTCGAAGTGGCTGAGGCGAACAAGCACAATGGTTTTATGTGTTGTCCATGCCCTATATGTGGGAATACAAAGTCTTACTCTGACCGAAAATCCTTCACAGCCACCTGCTTTATAAGGGTTTCATGCCACACTATAATGTTTGGACCAGGCATGGAGAAATAGGGGTTATGATGAAAGACAGCAAAGAAGAAGAGGATGATGACAACTATGTGCCCCCTGAATACGATGATGCTGCAACGGGGGAAACTGCTGAAGATCAAGAGGAACCAAACAATGTGCCCGATGATGATCTCTGCCGTGTCATTGTTGATGCAAGGAAACAGTGTGGAAGTCAAAAGGAGAAGCTGAAGTTCGATCACATGTTAGAGGATCACAAAAAAGGGTTGTACCCCAATTGCGAAGATGGCAACACAAAGCTCGGTACCGTACTAGAATTGCTGCAGTGAAAGGCAGAGAATGCTGTGCCTGACAAAGGATTTGAGAAGGTACTGAAAATATTGAAGAAGAAGCTTCCAAAGGATAACAAATTGCCCGACAGTACGTACGCAACAAAGAAGGTTGTATGCCCTCTAGGATTGAAGGTGCTGAATATACATGCATGCCCTAATGCCTGCATCCTCTACCGCGGTGCGTACGAGGATTTGAACACATGCCCGGTGTGTAGTGCATTGCGGTATTGAACAAGTCCGGTACCAATTCCACTATTGTTTCATCTCACATTGAGTGATACAAGATACATCCTCAATGTTGGGAAAAGGTAGCTTGGTATTGTTTATCTCATTTCCTACTCACCTTTGCTCGAGTCTTGTGATGGATAGGCAAAGCACATCATCTCCGGTCTACAACCACGACGACGAGTTTGATGCTATGAAGAACTTCATCGACGCCAAGATGGACAAACAAATGGAGGATCTCAAGGCCCTCATCAAGAACCGCAAGTGATCTTCCTCATCTTCAAGAAGACGCTCAAGTGCAAAGACTCCCGAGATACCATCTTCAGCAAGTACACAGAAGCATCGACATCGACATGACCATGATGGGCGAGCTTCAGGACACACGTTGGCTGCTCTGCCAACCCCGTGCACACGGGCCTTCGACCCCCGTGCAAACGGGACCCCGTGCACACGACCTCCGACAACCCCGTGTGCACGGGCTATTCAGAGCCGCGACATCAACTACAAGGCTGCGGCTTATTCAACACCTTTGGCATCTTCGCCAAGTAACTTGAAGGCATCTTCGCCTTCGGACGTACGGCATCTTCGCCTACTCCACGAGCTCAAGTCCACTACTCCCTCTTTCTACTACGACGTCGACATCATCGAGGAGATTCCATTCTTTGGGACTATTGACCTCGATGAATACCTCAAGTGGGAGTGCAATATGGACGAGTACCTCAAGCTGCATCAAGTACCCTTCGACGATCAAGTGAAGTGCGCCACAAGTACCTTCCACGACTATGCATTGACATGGTGGCTTCATAGACCTTCAACAAGCTTCACCATGACGTGGCCCACGATGCGGCAAGAATTTGCGCCTTCCACCTACACGGAACATCTTCAATGCCAATTGGAGAACATCATACAAGGATCCAAGTCCCTTGGCGAGTACTTCAAGAACATGAAGGAAGCCTTGCGACGTGCCGGCGTGGACGACCCCATTTGGATGAAGTTCTACTTCATGATGGGATTGAACAACGCCATCTCCAAGACTATCTTCCTCGAGAACTACAAGTCTCTCGACGACAACTACATTGGTGCTCTCAAGGCGGAGCAAGAACTCATGAAGGCAAAGTCTACTCGACCCCGAGCTCACTTCGCAATGACCATGCTACATGACAGCGAGAGTGATGATGTGCCATCTTCGGCATTCATCCATGACGAGAGCGATGATGTGCCATCTTCGGCCTTCATCCACGATGAGAGTGGTGATGTGCCATCTTCGGCCTTCAACCACGGCGATGACTACGAGACGGTTGAGCATGGGATTTTCCCTTCGACCACGGCGACGTATGATGACTTGAGTGACTTTTGCCACTATATTGAGAGAGAGTGACTTCACCACTAGCCCCATATATGATGAGTTGCCCCAATTCCCATGTGAGGAGAGCCACCACCCCCACCACTTGAGTGAGATGAGTGACTCCACCATATGTGACATTGAGTGCACCTACCTTGAGGGAGTGAGTGAACCACCACATAGAGAGAGTGAGGTAGTTGATGAGGCATATGAGGCCATTTTGCTTTCTAACAACTTAACGTCTCCCTCTATTGTGTCTTCTTGTTTGGTGCTAGGTCCCATATATGATGACGCGCCGATCCTCGACGACTCCGTCCTTCCTTTGGACATGCCGATGGCCATGGTGGACTATGATGCACCCCCACATGGTTCCATCAAGATGAAGATGATGACCACCATTTGGTCTTTCCCACCTCACGTACATCACATGACTGGAATGAGAAAGGTAACGTAGGTGAAGGTGATGCTCTTGTCCCACTAGTGGACGTTCTTGACATTGATTGCTTGCATGATGTTGATCCCCCTATTGCCATGATTCATGCTAGTATGATTTCCCCATGCGATGATTTACCCATTTATGATGAGTTTGATGATTGCCATGTGGAGTCTATTAGTTGTGATGCCATGTTGCATAGGATCACTTGTGATAATTCTCTTGGTCACATCATGTTTTCCAATCCGCTTGACTTGTCATATGCTATGCATGAGATCCATCATATGTCTTATTTGCAATCTCATCGTAGTGACTATGCATATGCCATTAAAATAAACCCAATTTGCACATATGGCATAGATGACAAGCCTATGGTTATTGGCATTTGTTTCTCATGTGATGATATTGACATGCTTCCTTTGCATCATTTATCTCATATGCCATGCCATAGCCACCTAGCTTCGGATATGCATTGTTTTGGATGTCTTCCATTTTCCCCATATGATGTTTCCAATATTGCTGATGAGGAGACCCCCATAGTTTCCTCATACATTTTAGGAGATTTTGATTCATCCTATTCATTGCATGATCCCAATACTTGTGTGCACAATATGCTTTCCATGAATGATGTGCCATATAATTGCATACTTGATTTGCGTCCTCATCATGTCATACATAACAACTATTCTTTCACGATGGATGACATGTTCTTATACCATGCATAAAATTTCTTTAAGCGATGCTTATCTTGTGCTAACTCACACATGCACATACACATCATGATGGATGATGTGTACATTTACCATGCACACATGTTCTTTCATTTTTGTCTCTTTTGTGTAGGTACCCATGAACACTCGTCAACCTCACAATCCCATGAGTTGACGAAATGAGCTCTAGAGAGCAATGATGACTTGGGATTCCCTGGATTGTCCTTACCACCGTTCCCCTCGCGCAACGACTTCACGCATCTCTTCTACATGGCCCTCACATGGTTATGGGTTATTTACCACTTCTCACTTTATGCCCATATTGCCATGTTCACTTTGCATGATATGCTCTTTCCTATGCCTGTGCCATGCATTTGTGACCCATGCTTTGCATTACACATGATGCTTGATTCTAGTACTTGTATGTGTATTTGCAAGTTTGGTGGAGATATCACTTGTTATTACCATGTTTGCTTTGTGCCCCATGCCTATAATGATACTATGATCTTGCTTTGTGTTCGTGCTTGCGATATGTCATGTGCATTGCCTATGCCTATGATTTGCTCACATGACATGATTGCCATGATTTCCTCTAGTATGTTTCATCTTCGCACTACTAGCTTGCACGACTTGATTACTATGATTGCTTTCCATGTTGCATCCAATTCTTGGATTACTTGCTCCTATCATATGTTTGGTCGCAACAATGTCACTTATTCACATACGCCATGTCCCGTTGCTTGTCACATGATTGCCTCACACATGATGAACAATTGCTCTTTCCATTGTGTTGAGTGCCACACAATTTTCACTACACCCCATGCACATTATGCTTGGATTGTCTTGCATTTGACCCATGTGTTTAGACCCTTCATTTCTTTGGTGTTGTGAATGATTCCTATGCCTACCATCGCCCTTTTGTTGAGCACTTTGCGCACTCTTGCTATGACCATGAGGTAGCACTACTAGGGAAAAGGCTAGCAGCAGTGCGGGTTTTAGGCCTATCAGCAACGCGGGTACCCGCGCTACCAATAAGGCACTACAGCTAATGTATAGCAGTAGCGCTGGTCCACCCGCGCTACTGCTACACAAGTGTTGCAGCAGTGTGCTTAAAGGAACCTCGCTGCTGCTAATAGCTATAGCGCGCTTCCCCTGTGCGCGCTACTGCTACAACCGCGCTGCTGCTAACTTTTCTGCACTCGCTACTGCTAATTTTAGTTGTTTTTTGTTTTTTTCGGCATATTTGTTTTGTATTTGAACAGGCTTTATAGAAGAATCTTTAGCACATACAAATGTCATCATGATACACATAAAAATGCCCGCGAGACCACAAATGTAATCATAGCATATACATACAAATAGTCTCGTCATAATCATCATCCAACACAAAGTGGTATCTTGTCATCATCTCGAAAATAGCGATACATGCAAGTCTCGAATACTTGCAATTACAACATCATCCATCTAAACAAAGGTATACGCGAGAAGAGCTATCACTATGAGTGAGAGCGGAACTATGCAATACATGAGATGGCGGTTACGAGTCCTCTCTCGCGCTAGCATGAACCTCAAGTAACTAGCTTCTCCTTCTTGTCTGCTTTTGAAGCCTTTATGGCTGGCGTCCGAGAACCCATTCACTTGCGCCTGACACTCATGCCACTCGTTGTACACCCCCGGAACCTTCCCTTTGTACATGACATAGCAGTTCCATCTCGCCATCAAGAAACTAGGTACCTGTTAGAGATGCATGTTCATGAAGAGGATGTACAATCATATATATGCAACAAAATATACTAGAGAACACCGAAAAAGAAAGGGTTAGCAACTAGATGCAACATACAGTACGCAAATTAATTAAGTAGAGGTACGCAGGTCATCGTACGCAAACTAACAAAGTAGCGTTACGCAAGTTCGGCAGGGATCGTGGACATCACAAAGTTGCATCACTACGTATAGTATACAAGTTCAACCGACACATATCATCATCATCAGCATCATAAATCACTAGAAGTTCCATCCTTCCATATCATCGAGGATGGACCCTAGCTTCTTGAACGGCGTGAGGTCTAGACGTTGCATGCCTATGCGAGTTCGGACGTCAGCTCGCGATATAGGGCCGTGGTGGAACATCCCCTTCTCATCGACGAATTATTTCATGATGATCGTCGCAATGTCGCGTTGGATGCGAAAGAAGTCATCTCTAAGTTTATAATCCGCTTCTCCATGAGATTCTAGCCACTTGTGGATATGATCATCATTTCTGCTTCTCATGCGAAGCTTTTGGTGATCCGTGTTGAACTGATTGATGAGATGGAGGGTGTACAATCCATCCTTCTTGCTTGGTTTTGGGACTTGGATGCAGGAGAAGTTAGTTTTATGCGCGAAACCCATCTTCTTGTTCCTTTGTTTCCTGATCTGCATGTGGCCACCTCTAAAGCTGAAGTCTTGGAGAGCATCATCTAGAATATTCATTATGTGGGTGTAGTCTTTTTTCTCGTAGTCTCTGGAAGGGTCAAAATACACGGCGTGGGAGACTTGCGGATAAAGAACGATAAGGACGGCGCGCCCGTTGCTGCGGGGAAAAGACACCTCAAATTATTCCCCATAGAGAGAGAAGGAATGATTGAAATGTATGAAAGGGTTTATCAAAACTGACTTACTTTGGATGATAAGGCACGAGGACAATTTCCCGGTCCTTATTCTGTACCATGAAGTTTTGGAGGTAGTCCCTAGCAGTTTCACGCTCAAAGTCGCCGAGACTCAAGAAAGACTCGTGCATGTAGTACGGATCCGCCACACAGATTTGCGAGACTTCTTCACTGTTCATGACAGAGCTCATATGCAGCGCAAAAAGGCAAACGATTGTAAAATCGAGCCGCCTTGTCAGAAACATCTCAAAGATATGGTCAAACCGCAGGAAGAACACCTCCGCGGGCCGTGTCTCAACGTAGCACTTCCCCTCAGGCACACGAGCCGCGTATGTCGGATATCCTGGATCCTTTGAGGCTAGTAGGCTTTTCTCAGTCGACAGCACATGGTCGTGCAGTCTCTTGAGATCCCCTGTTAGTGCCTCCAGTGGTTTCGGCGGTAGCATCGGCTCGCCCGTGAGATGGAACATGGCCGCACCTTTCACGGGTACACGCTCTTCAGAATGCATCGTTTGGCTGCTATGTGCTCTGGCTTGTTTGGAGGTAGCTATCTTCCCTGATCTCTTTCTCTCCTTTTTCTTGGGCACACCTTCTAGACCCTTCCTTAACCCCTGCCCCAGTGTTCCCGGGCTAAGTACTGTACGACCCTCGCGCTGGGATAGTTGAGCCTGTGTTGAGGCGGCATCTTCAGGCGTGTCCTGTGAGGATTTCATGAAGAGAGACTTTTTGCAATCCCTGCTACGACCTTCCTGCCCGGGCATATCATCCATATCCTCATTAGCAAGCTGATAGCCCGATTCGTCATATGGTTGACTCATCAATTCTATGTCACAGTCATACGCGTTTGTATTGAGGAAATCCATAGGGTCGACCTCCGTCTCATCATCCATTCTCTGTTCTACAGGACAAATTACATCAGCCAACACTATTGCACCCCCTTCATCATGTCGTCCGCAGCTCTCACCCGGTACTACAGGAGCTGGTAATTGCGTAGGCGGGGTGGTGGTCTCCGCACATGCTTGTTGATGTGTGGTTATTGGTGTGCTCTCGGCCGGCTCCAGACGAATAAGATTCTTCGGCCATAGCAGCACCCAACCCTTGCAGCTTCCAATCCACGGCGGGGTCTCGTCGTCCGCTCCCACATGCTGTACTGGAGGAGGCAAATCCTCGTGCCCCGATTTCACACTAGACAAGCTAACCCTGAAGTGCCCAGCAGGGATCGGCTGGTTGTGGAACGTGGGTTGCAAGGGGTCCATTATCATCCCCTTTCCCACGTCCACCTTCTGGCCTTTGATCAAGTAGAGTATGGTGCACGGGGTTTCTTTCGCCTGCAAACACATATGTCTGTGGCGTAAAACATCCGAAAGGCAACAAAAATGGAATATTATATATATATATATGTTGGTGCGACATGTAATTACCGTGACGGCGTCGAGCTCAACCAAAGACGAAGGCCCACCAAGCGCGCCAGAGACTGAGGACGGGCTGCTATGAGCGGGAGCGGCTGCGAGAGGAGGCCCAGTTGCGTGAGCAAGTGATGGTGCGATGGTGTTGTTGTTCATGGAGTTGCTCCCGACGAAACTGGGCAACGGGAAATCATGTACCGTCTTGTCTGGATTTTCCTTCGTCTAGTTGATGATAACTGGAACCAAGTTAGTAGCAAAATCATTTCTGCAGGCACTTACAGCTGCATTGACTGCCTGCTATAGCAACTCATATTTGTCCTCGGCTGCTTTTTTCACGTCCTCAGCTGCTTTTTTCTCGACCGCAAGCTTCACCTTCGCGTCGATGTTCGCCTGACTAAACTTCTTTTTCTGCTTCTTGGCCTCCGGGCCCTCTTTGTAAAACACCTTCCACGTGGCGCCATCTCCAGCTCCGTCCACACGACCATATTGCGGCCGCTGGCCCAAAGGGAGTCCCTTAAGTTCGTTCAAGGCCCGGTTGAGAGGGGTGTCCCACTTGGGCCTCATCGGAGAAGTAGGGTTTTCGGCTGCAAGCTGGTGTTGCTTATCCAGTAGTCTAATCAATTTCCTCGTGATCTTGTCCATGTAAAAAACCTTTTTCTCCTTGTCCCACTTGTAGCGGGCCCTGATGAAGTCATGCTCCAAGGGGTTGGTGAACTTTGCGAAGGGGTCTGGGAGAACCGCGGCTTCACGTTCCGCGTCCTCCTTATACCATATGGGCCTTTTACCGAGGTAGCCACGGCTTCCAAGGCGATGCTTCCCCGTGTTCCTTTGCTGAAGGCTCTTTAATTTCGCAGCCTTAGCCTTGGCGTCCTCGGTAGCGCAAGTGTCCTTGAACTTTTCGAACTCCTCTTCCGTAAGTGTCGGATTTTCCTCCAGAATCTTGGACAGGGGTTCCTTAGCCTCAATAGCTCGTTTCACCCTTGATTTCCATGAGGCCAAATCATTGTTGAACATGCCCATGGCGTGATTGTTAATCTTTTTCATCTTCAGATCATCCCACGGCTGTTCTATGTTATCATCCCGATCGGGGAACTTGAATCTCTTGTGCAACTTCGTTAGGAGCAACTGCGTCAAATGTTCTTTACTCCTTAAGTCATCGTCATTGATGCTCGCGCATTCCTGTAGGATGCATCCTACTTGGTTCCCATAGTACTTGCGAGGTTCTTCCGGCTCTAATGGCTCAAACTTGCCAGGTGCCATCTTTGTGATCACAAGTCGTCCAATCCCTAGTTTGTTAGGTTTTCGTATCCTCTACTTCTTATGCCTCTTTTCGGTACCGGCATCGGCGCCGGTATCTTCCCCGGCGGTACCTTCCCCACCGGTCTCGGCGCCGCCATCGGTGCCGGCGCCGTCGGTGTCGGTGTCGGCGTCAGTACCATCATCGAGGCGGACCTGCCAACCTTGCTTAGTAGTCAAAAAGTCGAGGTAGTCTTGTTCACCCTCATAATCCATCTCGTCTGCATCTTGGTCAGAAGGCCCAGTTTCTTCGTTGTTCGACATGTTTTCTATGATTAAGTGTCCTCATTTATTTCTAAAAGTATGAATAAATGAGAAATGAGATAAAAAAGAAATCTATGTGCCAGCACTCGATATGCCAACTATGTAGCACAAATCATGCCTTTATTCACGGGAAATTTCGGCATGACCTTTGCTAAAAAATGGACATATCGAGCGCCTGAAATTCACCGAAACGGAAATGAATCAACATTCCGGCGTAACATAGGCAACTCGGATCATTTACCAAAACATGACATGTCCAAAACATGACATATCCACATATCACATGTCCAGTTCAAATTTGCATATAAATTCAGCAAATTTTGAAACCTATCTAAATTCATAACTAAATAGATAACCTAATTAACATAACTAAAACCTAAGTAAATTAACCCTAGCTAGCAGAGAGAGAGAGAGAGAGAGAGAGGTGGTTTACAGAGGGTGCAGGGCGAGGAGGCAGGCCCGACGACGGCCGAGGTTGGGAGGGGAGGAAGCAGAGGAGGGAGGCGAGGGCCGACGGGTCGGGGGCGAGCGCGCCTGGGTCGGGGGCGGCGGGGTCGGGGGCGAGCGCGCCGGGGTCGAGCACGGCGGGGTCGGGGGCGAGCGTGCCGGGTTCGGGGGCGAGCGCGCCGAGGTCGGGGGCGGGCGCGGCGATGCGACGGGGCCGGGGAAGAGAGAGTGGGGATTTGGGGGAAAAGAGGCGGGATGAAGCAGGGAGAGGGAGAATTTTGGGTTAAGTGGACGTAGCAGTAGCGCGTTTACACAAAACGCGCTACTACTACCTCGACTAGCTATAGCGGTTTTCTGCAGAAACCGCTACTGCTACCTTGACTAGCTGTAGCGATTTTCTGCAGAAACCGCTACTGCTACCTTGACTAGCTGTAGCTCTTTTTCACTAAAGCGCTGCTGCTATAACCAGTTTCCCTTTTTTCTTTTCCTCAGCATAATAGGAACATATATATTACATCATTGGACCCTTGCATAATAATGGCTAAGTGTGTATACAAAATAGGAACATATATATATTACATCATTGGACCCATGCATAATAATGGCTAATTAAGTGTGTATACAAAATAGGAACATATATATATATTACATCATTTGACCGATTCCTCAGCGCTGACGTTTTCGTTTTTGAGTCAGCTTCTTTCCCTTCTTGTTCGTCGAAGAATAATTGAGCCCCTCATTGTGACTTTGCCTTTTCCATGGAGTACGATTTTTCTTTGGTAATGTAGTATTGATTCTTCTTTTGACGTATACTTCATCATCATCGTCATCTTCCCTCATTGGGTTGCCGTACTGATTATAGTCTTCCTCGTTGGCGACTCCATCCATTCCAATGATGTTTCTTTTGCCTTTCCTCACGACAACACGACTGGGATTGCATGGGTCAGTTATGAAGAAGCATTGTGTCATGTGCTTAGCGTGTACCCATGGCTCGTTTTTTGCGATAGCGTTCACGGTAGCGCTCTTGGCGTCGGGTATAGTCATGGTAGTGAAAATCCGGCTATCTCTTTCGACATTCTTAGCCCATCTGACACGGAACATCGTCGTGTTGTGCAGTCCAGAGTAGTCAAGCTCCCAGATCTCCTCGACCCTTCCATAAAATCGTTCAGTTGCGCCGTTGTCGCTGCCGGTCATGCATTCCATCGTCACTCCTGATTTCTGATATTCATCACTGTCCATATCTTTGGCCTCCGTGTAGAACGTGTATCCGTTGATATCATATGCCTGATAGGTTACGAGGTTGGGCGAGGGGCCATGTGCTAAGGCGTATATGAGCAATCCGTCCTTAGAGCCCTCCTCCGGGGGATTAGCAATAATATGCTCTTTGAACCAATGCAGGAAAGTGGAGTTGTGCTCTCTAGTAACTTCGGCGTCCGTCCTGCATACCCCCCGGTCACGATACTTCTTTGCGATAATTTCTTTGTGCAGTGCCACAAAAGGATCTACCTCGTCTAGGTGTTGTAGCACTACCAAGTTTGCTCTGTCAAAGTCGCTGCGTCGATCTGAGTATGCCACGTGCAGTTCCCTGCGACCGTTGCAGTGACCTTCTCCTTCGAGCCTCCCATCGTGCTTGTTAACGGGCAAACCAACACTAACACCAGGCGGCTGGTCTGCGCCATATAGAAAATTCTCACAGAAAGAGATGCACTCTTGTGTCAAATAGCCCTGGACGATGCTTCCATCCGGACGGGACATGTTACAAACGAATCCTTTGATGATCCCATTCATCCTCTCAAACGGCATCATGTTGTGCAGGAATGACGGCCCCAGGTCTATTATATCATCCACAATATGGACACACAGATGCACCATCACGTCAAAAAACGCGGGCGGGAAGTACATCTCAAGCTCATTCAGTATCACAACGATCTCTTCATGTAGCCTTCGGAGCTGCTTCACACTAATCGACTTTCGAGAGATGACGTCGAAAAAGTTGCAGAGACCAATAAGCATGTCACGGACGTGCTTGTCCATTATCCCTCTAAGGCAACAGGTAATATCTGCATCATCATCACATGACAGTCATGAGACTTCATCCCGCTGAACCTTTTCTTGTCCGTGTCTAGATATCTACTTATCTTGCCACAGTAACCGGAACTAACTTTGACTCCAGTAAGGCACTTAAAGAATTGATTGATCTCAGCCTGACTTAAGGTGAAGTAAGAATGGGGGGCAATAATCCTCATTCTTTATTTTCTTGCCCTTCTTCTCCCGTGCCTCTGTCTCCGTCTCTGTCTTGTCTGACATTTTACGTGGCGGCATGTGCAGATCTTCCCTGATTTCCAAATCTTGCAAGTCTTTTCTTGCCTTCGGCCCATCCTTGGTCTTATCCGGCATGTTCATCAGTGTTGCGAGCAAGCTCTCAAGGACATTCTTACATATATGCATTTGATCAAGGCAATGAGGTGTATCGAGTTTGTGCCAGTACTCCAAGTCCCAGAACACAAACCTCGTCTTCCATACCTTCAGCAGCGGCTCCGGCGCCTTTCTCATCGTCTTTCCCGGCGCGGGGCACTCCTTCCAGTTTTTCAACAGCTCATCGATTTCGGCACCGCTCCGCTTATGTGGAGGTCCTCGATGCTCAGCGTGACCATTGAATAGATCTCCACGGTTTCTCCACGGGTCGTCCTGTTCGAGCCATCTTCGATGCCCCATGTACACGATTTTCCCAGACCCGCCATCTTTCCTTGACGCTAGCTGCTGAGACGTCGTATCATCCATGCACCGCGTGCATCCGCAATATCCATGGCACACCTGGCCTGCCACATATCCGTAACCAAGATAGTCGTGCACTGTCGTGATCAGCGCGGCTCTCATGTTGAAATACTCGCCTTTGCTGGCGTCCAATGTCTTGGCCGGTGTTTTCCATAACATGTCTAACTCCTCCTGAAGTAGCCCCAGATACAAATTAATATTATTTCCTGGTTGTTTCGGCCCTTGAATATGCATGCTCATGTGAATGTACTTCGATTTCATGCACAACCAGGGGGGAGGTTGTACATCCATACAAACACGGGCCATGTGCTATGGTTGGTGCTCTGGTTGCCAAATGGATTCATGCCATCGGTACGTGCGCCGAGCACGATGTTCCTTGCATCACATTCAAAATACCGATAGAAGCTATTCAACGCTCTCCATTGGCTTCCATCCTTGACGTGTCTCAGCTTCGGATCATCTCCATCGTCGGGCTTCTTCCTCTCCGCGTGCCAGCGCATTAGCTTTGCTTCCTTGGGATCTACAAAATACCTCTGGAGACGGGGAGTGATTGGTAAGTACCATACCACTTTCTGGGGACATTTCTTCCCGGCCTTCTTGTATCGATAAGCATTGCACACCGGACAACTTGTGTTTTTCCGCGTGCTCCTTTCGATAAATTATGCAATCATTGATGCATGCATGGTATCTAACGTGTGGCAGATCAAGAGGGCACATGATCTTCTTGGCCTCATCAACACTACTAGGACATAGATTACCCTCGGGAAGAACATCCTTTAGGTACTTGAGATGCTCATCGAGGCTAGTGTCGGTCCATTTGTTTTTAGCCTTCGTCTTCAGCACTTGGAGCGTGAAACTCAAGCGGGTCACCTCAGGATTGCAACCATCATACAATGGAGTGGTCGAGTCTACCACCGGTTGCTCCAGCTTAGCCTCCTCTCTAGAAGCAGCTCTCTCAGTACTCGTCTCCTTGCGAAGCAATGCTTGAACAAGAGGGTCCCACATGATTGAACTTAGTACCGACGAACTCTGCTGCGTGGAGTCCATGTCGTTCTCTCCGCCGCCATGTTCGGCCCCTTCTCCGCTGCCATGTCCGGCCTCTTCCCCGCCGCCATTATCGATCATCTCTTCGTCTTGCCCCGTGTCATCATTGCCTGCCCCGTCGGCATCCTCAACATCGTCATCCTCATCTTCAGTTATCCACCGAGTATAGCCATCCATGAAACCAGTCATGAGCAGGTGCGCTTCGACACGACCATCGACATGGGGGTCAAGCCAAACTATTCCTTTGCATTTTTGACACGGACATAAAACCTCTGTCAGGTTATTTTCCTTCATGTCCTGCACCGCCAACCGCAACCACCTGTCCACCATCGTTCCACTAACCATCGTGAACTCTGCACGGTAATAATAAACAAATTGATTATAAAAATGCGTGCATTCATCAAAGTCATACAAAAATTCGGCATGACCTTCCTTAAAAGTAGGACATATATAGATCTAGAGTTTGCCCGGAATTCACCGAAACGGAAATAAATCGACATTTCGGCAAAACATAGGCAACTCAAATGCACAATTTGGCGTCAACTCATGCCACACACACAATTTCCATAAAAATATCACACACACATGCATAAACATATTTCCATTTTGCAAAAGCATGAAATATTAATCACACCTCTATCTCGAGATCGAGCACACGGTGGAGATGATGATGTAGGGAGGTCAAAAGTGCACAAAGCTCTTCTTGACAAAGAAAGATCTAGTTAGGGGGAAAATAGGTCACTTAACTAAATGCTACATCTACCTAGCTAGCTAATTTGGGAGGAGACAACTTCAACTAGTGGAGGGGGGAGGAAAAAGAGAAAGGAGATGAATTAATGGAGGTGGTGTAGTTATAGCTAGGAGTAATGAAGAGAGAGAAAGGTAGGTAGAAGAGGGAGAGTAATGGGGGGAGAAGTATTGAGGAAGAAGAAGAGTGAGAGAGGGAGGATGTGGGAGGGTAGGGGAAAGGGAGGAGAGGAGATGGGGAGGGGGAGGTGGAAAAGGTGGTGGGTCCTGCGTCTTAGCAGTAGCGCGGGAGAGAAAGCGCACTGCTGCTAAGAGCGTAGCAACAGCGCGCTTTCCTGCCACGCGCTACTGCTAAACGGGCCAACCCTGTGCATATTTTCAAAATTAGCAGCAGCGAGGTGACAAAAAAGCGCGCTGCTACTATGGCATTAGCAGCAGCGTGCTCCCTGGCACCGCGCTACTGGTAAACTTATGTCGTTGTGTACTGTCGGTGGATTTTTGTAGCAGCGCGGTTTAAGCGTCACGCGCTACTGCTAAGTTTGCACCAGTAGCGAGCTTTCCGTAGCCGCGCTGCTACTACTTAGCAGCAGCGCCTGTTTTTATGCCGCGTTGCTGCTAAGATTCTGTGTATAAGGTTTTCCCTAGTAGTGTAGATGCTTATTCTCTTGCCACACATATTTGCATCACTTCCTCCCATTTGCATGCTTGTTCCCATGATGTCCTTGATTGTGCTCAACTTATATGCTTAAATGCCATGCCAAACTTCTTTGTCAAACCATATGCTTTGCATGATGACGACACTTGTTTGGTGACTCACCTCTTGAATGCTTGGTTTTGCTTTAATGCCAACCACATTTTTTTCCAAGTGCTTGTTATTATTGCTCCTTTTGAAGGAATTACAAGATGGTGCGACATTGGAGAGTGCCCATTTCAAGCTACAAGATGATGAATGCTTGGTAATCGTCAACTTCTACACGGCAACACAATCTCTTTCCCATGGTGATTTGGATTTTGATTTGAGGTCGGATCTTTCCCAAGGGGGGGGGGATGATGCGGAGCATCCTATGGACACACTACTAGAAAAAGGCTAATTAGTGGCGCACCTGTTTTGTCCATTAATGGCCCACTACAGGTGCGCCACTATTATAACGCCATTAGTAACAAATAGTAATGGCGCACCTCTGGTGCGCCATTACTATGCCTATATGGCTTAGTAATGGCGCACCACATAAAAGTGTGCCATTACTAACAATTTTTTTCAATTTGTTTTCAGAATTTTTTCTTCAGATTTTTTCTTAATCCCGGGTCACTATGGCTTAATCTCAAGTCAAATCGCACTCTGTGGTCCTGGCAGTTACCCGGGAGGTCACAGCCTGTGTTCCAATTAATCAGATTATTTCCTGGGCATATCTTTTGATCCTCTGATTGCCTCCCTCGGGAAGCCAACCAGAGTCTCAGGGGCTACTATCTATACACAGGTGTATTTTGTGAATAAAACACAATCGAACATGTTCTAGTACAAACCTCAAAGCCTCTTAGCAGGCCCATGAAGGCCCCATTCAATCCGCTTTTCACGGACATGGCCTTTTCGACCACTGTGCCCATCAGGGTACGATGTTCCTCTGAGATGGACGCCTGCCGCAGCATGTTCGTCAATATATCCGACGCTTCTGGGTCTCCGGAAGCTGCTAAAGGAGTACGGCCTCCCTTTGAAGGAATCCGTTTATTCATATCCGGCTGTAGACCGGACTTCTCGGGACCTCCATTGTCGGTCTCCGGACCCTGGGCCACCGAAGTATCACCTTCGGGTAGTGTCTTCGTCATCCTTTGCACCACTTGTTGATCGGGGGAGACCCTCCGCGACTACACCTCGAAGTCGTCCGCCCTATTGGGCAAGGAGACCGGTGGAGGCATCTCACTTTCCATCATCTCCGGGAGAAGGTCCCCCGAGGAAGAGGATTGTTGAAGAAGACTGCGTGCCAAACTACAAAAACATATATTCTAGACGTTACAAGAAAGGAACGGGACATACTTAAAACACCCTTGTTCACTTACGATTTGGCCTGAGGCTTGTCCTCGTCATGGGACTGCGCGATGACGTCGTCCTCCAAGCTTGAGCCACCCGACAGAGGCATCTTGCTGTGTGAAGCCAGCCCCTCCCGGCAGCCAGACTGAGGACAGTCCAGATGGTCGTCGGCTTGACGAGTGGGCTGAACGTCTCGTCGTAGTCCACGCCAGCCTGCTATGTGAAGCCGCGAAGCACCCAGCGCGCCTTGTACCGGGCGAGAGAGCCGTCAGGATGGAACTTGTGCCAAAAAATCCACTTCCCTGTGACAACATTAGCACCTGCAGGACGGGACACCAAACTCCATGTGTTATTCTGCATCAGTGCGTTATATTCGTCGATCATAGCGTTCTACCAGTTTTCATCCCGGAGGGCAACACGGTAAGAGGAAGGGATGGGCCTAATGGAGGAGGAGGTAGAAGGGGAAGCAGCGAGGACTTTAGGTTCAGCAAACCCGGTTTTGGCCCGCGTACGCATGTGATGGAGATTGGTGGTTGGTTGCACTGGCACGGCACGTGGCGGGAGTGCAGGAGCAATGGGCGAACACGCGGGTGTTACGTGCATGTGAATGGGAGGGGCTGGGAGAGGGTGCATGCAGCGGCGGGGAGCCGGGGGAGTGGGATGTGCATGCGCATGGGATGGTGGATTCGGGGAATCTCGGGTTGCTGCATGGGGGGGGGGCGAAGCGGGCGGGGTGGGGCACACCGATTGGGTGGGCTGATCTGCGGGCGCAGGCAGGTGCGGGAGTGGGCGCGGATTGGGGGAGAGGATCCTAAGGACCCGGCACGTGGGCGTGGGGATCGAGGCGAGGGGGATCCCGAGGAGGGCACGAGCGGATGCGGATTGGAGGGAATGATGATGCGAGGTTCGAGGAAGATTTGTGGCCCGAGATCTTCTGCGACAGGGCGACGGGCGGGCTGCGGTCTGTCGGGAGTAGGACGGTAGGGAAAAACGGATTCGTCAAACGTGACGTGACGGGAAATTATCACCATGCGAGTGTCTAAGTCCAGACACCGATAGCCCTTTGTGTTCCAAGGGATACCCGAGGAAGACCCAACGAGAAGAGCGAGGGGCAAGTTTGTGGGGGCTAGTGGCGATGGTGTTAGGGAAACAAAGACATCCAAAAACACGCATGTGATCGTACGTGGGGTGTTTGCCGAGGAGACGGAAGTAAGGAGTCTCGGATGCAATGGCAGTGAAGGGTCGTCGGTTGAGAATGTAGGTTGCGGTGTGGAGGGCCTCAACCCAGAAGGCGGGGGGTAGTGTGGCATGTATGAGAAGGACTTGAAGTATGTCATTGGTCGTACGGAGTAGGTGTTCGGCTTTCCCATTTTGCGGCGAGGTATAAGGGCATGAGAGGCGAAGGGAGGAACCATAGCGGTAGAAGAGGTCGCGTAGGGAAGTGGTGAGGAATTCGCTGCCATTGTCGCATTGCATGCGCTGGATGGGAACATGAAATTGCATGAGGACGTACGCGTGAAAATGATGGATTACTTCTACATGGTATCAGAGTAAGAGGTCTCGAGTTCAAGACCCGGCTGGCGCAATTAAAATTGCAACCCACTTTTGGTCCACGTTTAGGCCTGAGGGAGCCACGCGTGAGGGGGAGTGTTGACGTATAATGTGCTGCCTAGTATCTTTCATCAGATCGGTCTTTTGGTTGCATTGGCTAGAGCATGCACTTCTACATGGGAGCCGTGCCCACGGCCACGACCGCGCCCGTGGCCACGCTCGCGACCGCCGGTGTCGCAATCGGTGGCGGGAGGGGTGGTGTCGCCTTTGCCCCTGTCGGTGGACGTGCCCGAGGATCCCGAGGACCCCAAGCCGGATCCGATGGTGAGGGCGGTGGTGGTGGCCTCCGGGAGGGCGTCGAGGTGAGCGCGCTCATTGGTGGAGATTTGCTCCATCAGCAGCCGGGAGCGCGCCTGCACGAACGTCGGGAAGGGTGTCTGCATGGGGAGCAGGGTCACCATGATCTGAAACTTGCGGTTGAGGCTGCAGATGAGCTGAAGGGTCAATGTACGGTCGGTGATGCGCTCGTCGACGTTGCCGAGGTCCGTTGCGAGGGACTTGAGACGCCGACAGTACTCGGCAATGGAGAGGTCCCCCTGGACCAGATTGCGGAATTTCACGCCGAGGATCACCGCGTGACCAGCTTCATTGTCGCGGAAGAGAAAATGCAGTTGCTGCCAAATGTCGAAGGCGGTGCTATTCGGCGTGGCGACCACGTCCAGGAGTTCGTCGGCAACGATGCCGTGGAACCACAGGACGATGATTAGCTCATCGTTTCGCCACATGGCGCTTTAGAGAAGTGGCTCGGTGGCCACATCGAGATGGTGATGCACTGGATACTTGCAACAAACGACGTAAAAGATCTGGCACCATTTGGAGTAGTTACCCGATTCGAGTTCGAGCCGGTGGTGGGAGAAGTGGTTGATGGAGGGTGGCAGGCCAATCGCAGCGGTGGAGGAGCCGACGTCGGGAGCGTCGGGACGGAGGGCCAGGGCGCTGCTGGAACCGCCGGGCGCGAGCTGTTGAACGGGGATGCTCCCCGCCGTTTGGAGAGCAGCCGCGGTGGGCTGCGCGGGTGGCGCGGACGCCGGGGCCGAGGAAGTAGGGGCGGCCTCGGGCACGGCCTGTTTGCTACGGAGGACATCATGTGCGAGGAGAGCCGCGCGGGGCGCGGTCGGTCGAGAAGGGGTCGCCAGGGACACAGGCGGAGGAGCTGTGGCTAGAGGGAAGAGGGCGAAGGGGTTGCTCGCCGGCGTGTCGAGGTCGCCGCCGGAGCGCGTGCGGCTAAGGAATTGATGCATGGCGGAAGCGAGGGGATAGGATTGGATGAGCGTCTGATACCAAGCTAGGTTTAGTAACTCTCACACTCTGTATTCCTTGGCCTCGAGGGCTTATATGGTGTTACAAATGAGAAGTACAGAGGGGGAGGGAGAGTACAATGACAGCCCTGTATGGCAGGGCGTGCGGGGCGCAGCAGGCGCATGACCTACTCTAGTCAGTTGGAGACGTGGGGGAGTGGAAGAGGAGGCCGTTAGACTAGCCACAATGGGTAGTAACATAGAGCAGTAATATGTTCATGTTACTATATCTATAGTGGGGAGTAACATATGTGTGGTAAAATGCAATACTTTATTTATTATGCTATAGACTTATCTTGTTTTGATATAACTCATACTAGTAGTAACTAGCTATGTTACTACATGGCTCTCTTTCTTCATTTATTGCTTGTCACATCATCTATTTTATCTAGATATGTGTGATGTTACTACCTATGTTACTCTCACTATTGGTAGTCTTAGCCACCGGAGGGGCGACCTGGAGTGCTGTCGAACAGATATATCTTTACTTGGTCAAATTTCTCTCGCAGTAGCTGAGAATTTGCAGGATGAGGCGACGACATTAATGGACCTGCCTAACCAAAGGGGAGAGATATGACGATCTTAGTAAGAGAGTTAGCATCATCTTGCTAAAAGTTTTATCATGAATAGTTCATGGCATAAATCTAATTATGTCGGTTGCCTTTCCTGCCTAGGTCATGACACCAAACCTCACCTGCCCCCCCTTTTTTTAGAGTAAATAGTGCATCCAGTGACTAGGTTGGGAGGCCACTCATAAACTGATTGATTTGTCAGAGGTGTGCATTTGTAGGTTTGATAAAAAACTGATCAAAATATTTCCATCAGGCGAATAAAATGCTTATATAAAAAGCTTTTGTTACAAAGAACCAACTCAGATAATAATCATTTCTTGTATATTTGTGCATGTTGTCTATATATGTCGGAGCTGGTTTTTGAACCTGGTGTTCGGTGTGCCTAGTTTCTAAAATGTAGCAAAAATCATATTTCTAGTTCTAAATTTAAGAAGAACAAATAACAATCATATGTTTTTTTGATGAAATAGCCCCCCCTTCCCCGCTTTGTATTACAAAGCAAACATCACCGATACAATCAGATAGGTGCCGGAGCGGAAGCAACACAGGCACACCTAAAAGAAACAAAAGAGAAAAAGAAAAGAAACAAATGCCGACACTGGCGGATCAACAAAAATGAAGAAGCTTCACGACCGCCGCACCCATCGGGGATCCTTCACTAAGCTCCTATACTCTGAAATGCCGGTACCAATCAACACTCCAAGAAGGGACGCGATGATGACGACACTGCTGCCAAGGGTTTCCCCCGATACGCGACGAGGATAGAGGAAGGGTACCCCCGACGCCCTCCAGGAAGGTCCGGCGGCACCCTCACGCACCATCGCGTCGGTGTCGGCTCGGCCGACAGGGATTTCTCCCGATCCCAACCTTCACCTCGGGCGCTCCGGGTCACACCACCAAACAAACCACCACTCTGCGCCAAAACGGTCTTGAAGCTTCCGCATCGTCTCACCAGGACACCGCGAAAGGGGCCTGCTCAATGAAGAAGAGGAGCCGGGACTCAGAACAACAACATCGTTGGCACACGGGAGGGCCCAACCTCCACCGTCAACGACAGTAACCGACCGGATGCAACAGCAGGAGCATACAAGGCCTGTAGGCCCACAGGCCCGGCCGGGTCCGCAAATGCCCGTAAATCTCTTGCCGTCACGCTGCAGAAGGCATGCCGTCGGCGCCACCACCACGAGTCCAAGCTCCTCCTCCTCTGCTCCACGCAGACGTCGAAGCCATGCCAATGGCCGGCCCGCTAGGACCCAGATGGGACTGGGAGGGGACACATCTGGGCCGGGGGCATGCTGCCGGCCACCGCACGTCACCGCGCCGTCCCGTTGCCAAGGGGCAGCACCACCACCTCGCCCGCCGCTGGTGACCGCCGCCGGGTCGCCGCCTAGCCGAGCAGCACCGCCGCCGTCCCCTGCCTCGGGAAGGGGAGCCACGCGCGCGGGGGCAGGAGGTCTCGCCGCCGCCAACACCACCCGAGCCAGCGCCGGGGGCGTCCGCCGGCGGTGGTGGGGATGAGCTGGAGGATGGGGACGGCCGAGAGGGAGAGCAGGGGTACGCCGTCCCGGCCACCTCCCGAGGAGGCGGCGCAGGGGCAAGACCGGGAGGGGGGAGGAGGAGGGGGGCGCGGGAGGGGCCGGGGTGCCCGCGCCCGGCGGCCGGAGAGAATCCCTAGCGGAGAGCCGCGAGGGCTGGAGCTGCGGGGCATCTCATATGTTTTTTTAGAGAATAAGACGCCTCATCAATTTTCATTAAACAGCCGACTAATCAGATTTACAAGATTTTCGAACCAAAAGGAAGCTAAAACAAGGCATGCAAGAAAATAGAGCTAACAATATATTTGCCACCGGACTTATCATGAATAATGTTAGCACTAATTTTGATTCAATGTATCCGCATATTTAGTTTTGCTATTTGCATGTAGTCGTAGATGGTTTAGGGAGTAGCTAGCCGGCAAGGTTTCAGTGGAGGCGCGCGAAGGACGCGAGATGCCGGACTGCCGTGCGATACGGCGAGCACGGCGAGATGCCGATGACAGTGTGAAGCTGCAGTTCTGCGCGAGACAACAAGGTCGTGCGATACGGCGATGTTGTGTGAAGCAACAAGACGCGTGATGGAGTCTGACGGCCGGCTGGAAGAATAGCTAAAGCTGAGAAGATTCGGTGAGTTTGTTAGTGCATGCGATATACTAGCTAGCCTCCTGCGTGGGTTTGCACGATGGCCGGTCTTGTGTATATCCTGGAGCGATTTCAGGGGATAGAGACAGAGTCATGTGGTTAGTCTGTTAGTGGTGCGTGCGGGCGTGCATGGTGTGTGGTGACCGAGAGTGCTGACTAGCCAGGACGTGCATAAGGCTCTCCTATGTATAAATAGTTCCATCGAGTAATGAGAATTAAAGGCCGTGAGGGCTGGTGAGAAAATGTAGCCATTGTGTTAACCAAGGAGAGAGCCTCCCGGCAAAGCTAGCAGCAGGTTTCTTCCTTGGCGTGTGTGTGTGTTTCCTGAGAGTTTCTTTCATGGGTGTGTGTTTGAGAGAAACCACAAAAAGAAGAGTAGTCAGAGGTAGAAGAAGGAGCGGCGCTGCAAGGAGAGGCAGCGCCAACAAATAATACTATGCACAAGATACAATTATACATTTAACGATGTGTGTTAACAACTTAACATACATACGATTAAAAAAATCATGGTTAGAAATGTAATGGAATATCATGAGTCATCCGAGTGATATGAAAAAAAGAAAGAAAAATATTAGATTGCTTAGAGACGTTAGAGTCTAACACTATAAGATGGAGAAGTAGTTATCGGATGGGGTCAATGAGGAAGAAATCAAGGCGTGTCATTCCATGCATGAATGCACCTTGCTAGCACAGCTATTATATACTCTCCCCGCCTCGAATTACTTGTCGTCTGATTTTAGGCACGGCCTTTCTTGACTAGGCTCAACTTGTGTGATTTGTTAGAGTACAAAATGCATCTAATGATATTAATCCGGGTGGCCACTCATAAATGATTAATTTCTTGGAGGTATGTGTTGGTAGTCTTGATACAGAAAAGATGTTTCCATCAAACAAATAAAAAACTTCTAGGCGTCAAAACCTAAGCCATCTCCACCGTCGGCCATAGGGCCCCGTCCTATCATCCTTCCCTTGCCGCCATCGGTCGGCACCATGCTGACAAAGCACCGAGTGGCGGTAGTTAGCGATGGCGTGTCCCTCCCCCCCCCCCCCCCCCCCAACTCCCCCATCTATGTGGGTTACTCTAGACCCCAGCAGTGGTGCCACTGCTAGCCCATGCTGTCGGAGGTGGGCCAGTTGCTTGAGGAGGTATGCCATGACTAATGGGGCCGTGTTCCACCTCACTTGTGTCTGTGGATCAGGGAACTTTGACCGAAGTTGACGCTTCCCCAAATCAAGGGCAGCATCATGGTCATTGACCTATGAGGGGTGATTGCGGCATGCAAGGTATGGCCGCACTCCACTGCTCGTGGGTGAGGCTCCTCCGATGGTGAGCTCCTCCATGCACCAACCTGGTGTGGTCATATGGGCTCACTAGCAGTCTTGGGCTTGACCGGATCTTGTTGTGGTTGTGGGCTTGGGTCGGGCCAAGCCTTGCTAGGGTTTGATGTCCTCCAACGATGATCTTGGACCAGCATGTTGGTGGAGGTGCGTAGGGCTGGAGTGTCGGACGCCGGGGCGGCGGCCTTAGATGGCAGGTTGCACGTTAGCTCTCCATTGAGTAGCATGTCGGTGTTTCTTGGCCATGGGGGTGGCAAGGTGCATTGTGGCTAGTAGTCTTGGTGAAGTTGTCACCGTTGGTGGTGGCGAAGGGCTTATCCTGATCTTAGAGTTCTCGACCTATTGTGGTGGTTCTGGTGGCCTGATTCCCCCTTGGCAAGGTGTCTGGGAGGGTCTGAGTGAAAGCTCGGAGCCTCAACGCCCGTGGCCGTGATGCTTGCGGGTGTCATGTCCCTCTTGGGTGCATCGCCATGGTTCTCTCCTCCCTGGTAGTTCAGGATGAATACGCTTGTCCGCCCCGACAGACATGGTGGTAGTGGCGCATTGCGTTGTGACCCTCGTGGGGGTGTCGCCGGTGAGTGACTATCTTTCATCGCGGCTGCGTGTTCAAAATGGTGGGGGAGATCCAATCGACCCTACCTCAACTCCAGTAACTCGTTATATCATTTGCACGCATCTTTTACACACGACGGCGTCCTCCCTTCGTCCTGCCTGCTTGCCGATGTGGATGTCACTTCTTGATTCAGAGCAAGAGGGCAGAGGGTCCTCTCCAGCGGTAGTTGGGCCGTGACGGTACAACAAAGCCGAGTGGTTTCTCCTAGGTGGCATGTGGTATGATGTTAGTGGCGGTCCTGGTTGGGTAGGTGGTCCGGCCTCTCCTGTGCTTCTTCTCGGCGGCATGCTCGAGGCATCTAGTTGTGCACTTTCTGTGCTTGTTAGCATGTTTGGCTTGTTTTGCTATGCTTTTCTTTGATCATCTTGTATGAGGATTTACTCTACACCATGTATCGTTTGGCTATGTAGCTTCATTTATAAAGCGAGCAAAATTTTGTTTCAAGATAAAATGATTGTATCAGCAGCTTGTTACGAAGAAACAATTCAAATAATAATCATATTTGGTGGTTCAATAATAATCGCTTCTTTTGTATATTTATGCATGTTTACCATATATGTTGGAGCTGATTTTGGATCCTGGTCCCCGGTGTGCCCAATTTCTAAAACTTAGCAAAAATCATATAGTACTTAACATAAGACAAAAAAATAACGGTCATATGTTTCTTGATACAACAAGCCACCTCATCGATTTCCATTAAATAAACCGTCAATCAAACATACAAGTGTTTTGAACCAAAAGGAAGCTAAAACAAAACATGCTGGAAAATCAAGCTAACAACAACTAAAGCAAGTTAGATAGCAAAGGGACCATAACTTACTTATTACATGCACCAGAAAGTGAGATACCTCAACAACAACTCCAGGAAGCAACTTTTGCAAAATTCAACATTCACATATCAATCCTGAGCACAACCGGGTTCCAACCATGGCATACTTCACATGTATTGCAAGATAATCCTTCGGACGTACGGCATCTTCGCCTACTCCACGAGCTCAAGTCCACTACTCCCTCTTTCTACTACGACGTCGACATCATCGAGGAGATTCCATTCTTTGGGACTATTGACCTCGATGAATACCTCAAGTGGGAATGCAAGATGGACGACTACCTCAAGCTACATCAAGTACCCTTCGACGATCAAGTGAAGTGCGCCACAAGTACCTTCCACGACTATGCATTGACATGGTGGCTTCATAGACCTTCAACAAGCTTCACCATGACGTGGCCCACGATGCGGCAAGAATTTGTGCCTTCCACCTACACGGAACATCTTCAACGCCAATTGGAGAACATCATACAAGGATCCAAGTCCCTTGACGAGTACTTCAAGAATACGAAGGAAGCCTTGCGACGTGCCGGCGTGGACGACCCCATTTGGGTGAAGTTCTACTTCATGATGGGATCGAACAACGCCATCTCCAAGACTATCTTCCTCGAGAACTACAAGTCCCTCGACGACAAGTACATTGGTGCTCTCAAGGCGGAGCAAGAACTCATGAAGCTAAAGTCTACTCGACCCCGAGCTCACTTCGCAATGACCATGCTACATGACAGCGAGAGTGATGATGTGCCATCTTCGGCCTTCATCCATGACGAGAGCGATGATGTGCCATCTTCGGCCTTCATCCACGATGAGAGTGGTGATGTGCCATCTTCGGCCTTCAACCACGGCGATGACTACGAGACGGTTGAGCATGGGATTTTCCCTTCGACCACGCTGACGTATGATGACTTGAGTGACTTTTGCCACCATATTGAGAGAGAGCGTGACTTCACCACTAGCCCCATATATGATGAGTTGCCCCAATTCCCATGTGAGGAGAGCCACCACCCCCACCACTTGAGTGAGATGAGTGACTCCACCATATGTGACATTGAGTGCACCTACCTTGAGGGAGTGAGTGAACCACCACATAGAGAGAGTGAGGTAGTTGATGAGGCATATGAGGCCATTTTGCTTTCTAACAACTTAACGTCTCCCTCTATTGTGTCTTCTTGTTTGGTGCTAGGTCCCATATATGATGACGCGCCGATCCTCGATGACTCCGTCCTTCCTTTGGACATGACGATGGCCATGGTGGACTATGATGCACCCCCACATGGTTCCATCAAGATGAAGATGATGACCACCATTTGGTCTTTCCCACCTCACGTACATCACATGACTGGAATGAGAAAGGTAACGTAGGTGAAGGTGATGCTCTTGTCCCACTAGTGGACGTTCTTGACATTGATTGCTTGCATGATGTTGATCCCCCTATTGCCATGATTCATGCTAGTATGATTTCCCCATGCGATGATTTACCCATTTATGATGAGTTTGATGATTGCCATGTGGAGTCTATTAGTTGTGATGCCATGTTGCATAGGATCACTTGTGATAATTCTCTTGGTCACATCATGTTTGCCAATCCGCTTGACTTGTCATATGCTATGCATGAGATCCATCATATGTCTTATTTGCAATCTCATCGTAGTGACTATGCATATGCCATTAAAATAAACCCAATTTGCACATATGGCATAGATGACAAGCCTATGGTTATTGGCATTTGTTTCTCATGTGATGATATTGACATGCTTCCTTTGCATCATTTATCTCATATGCCATGCCATAGCCACCTAGCTTCGGATATGCATTGTTTTGGATGTCGTCCATTTTCTCCATATGATGTTTCCAATATTGCTCATGAGGAGACCCCCATAGTTTCCTCATACATTTTAGGAGATTTTGATTCATCCCATTCATTGCATGATCCCAATACTTGTGTGCACAATATGCTTTCCATGAATGATCTACCATATAATTGCATACTTGATTTGCGTCCTCATCATGTCATACATAACAACTATTCTTTCACGATGGAGACATGTTCTTATACCATGCATCAAATTTCTTTAAGCGATGCTTATCTTGTGCTAACTCACACACGCACATATAAATTATGGAAACCACTGACATATGTCCCTTGTGTGGTTCGGAATGCGAGGATGGATTCCACGCAATGTGTAGGTGTCCCCGTGCAGTGGAGCTATGGACAGCGATGGCTAAAGACTGGATGCTCCCGGACATCCAGTTTGTTCGTCACACAGGCCCGGAGTGGCTTTTTGATGTGCTTGAGCCGCTGTCGGAATCGTCCCGCATGGCTCTCTTCATGACAATGTGGCGTTCGTGGCATGTCCGCAATGAGATCACTCACGACAAAGCTCCTCCACCAACTGAAGCATCTCGTCGATTTCTGCACAGCTATCTAACATCGCTTTTATGCATCCAGCAGTTTCCTATGAAAGATATGTGCAAGGGTAAAATGGTTCTCATGGAACCAGTGATCCAAGCTGCACCTGGGATTAGTAGCAGCAGCAGCAGCACACACGGCGGTGTACATGCCTATAGCAGCAGCACACACGCTGGCGCATGGACATGCAGCAAGACACATGGAGGTGTACGTGCTTGCAGCAGCAACACACACGGAGGCGTACGTGCATGCAGTAGCACCGGCCCGCCAGATTCCAGCAGGGACGATGCGCCAAATGCTAGCCCAGCTCACCCACCAGCTGACAGATGGAGTACGCCACCTCAAGGATGGCTCAAACTCAATGTTGACGGTGCTTTTCTAGCGCAGGCAGGAAACGGCGGCTCTGGCATGGTGCTCCGGGACAACTTAGGCGGCATCATTTTCACTTCCTGCTGTCATTTATTCATATGTGATAATGCTCTTGCTGCGGAACTAGAAGCATGTAAAGAGGGAATCGCGCTAGCTTTGGAGTGGAGCACACTTCCGTTTATTCTAGAGACGGACAGTACCGAAGCTGCTGCGATGATTTCAAACCCTTCAGGGAATAGATCACGACATGCTGCCATCATTCAGGAGATCGCCTCCATGATGAGAGGAGGTAGAGAGGTAGTGGTAAAAGCTATTAGAAGAGGGTGTAATCATGTTAGCCACCATTTGGCTCAGATGGGTAGATGTGAGATAAAGACGGCCGTATGGTTACGGTCAGGCACTGAGAGGGTTGTAAACTTGTGTGAACTGGACTACCGCGATCCAGCTTAATTAATATACAACCCTTTTCCCCCGCAAAAAAATGTATGGTTTAATTAGATGCTCCGGAGAGCTATACGTTGTTCAATGAGAACTATGTATGTACTTTGGTTTTAATGTGATGATGAACTTCTATTAATTTGGTCACTTATCTATCCATGATGTTCTGTAATGGTTTTTGACACACTTAATTATATATAATGCATGTAGATGAACCGGCAATGGATGTACGGTGACTGACACACCTCTGAGTACATTAAGGGCGTGCATAATTTTCTCGAAGTGGCTGAGGCGAACAAGCACAATGGTTTTATGTGTTGTCCATGCCCTATATGTGGGAATACAAAGTCTTACTCTGACCGAAAATCCTTCACAGCCACCTGCTTTATAAGGGTTTCGTGCCACACTATAATGTTTGGACCAGGCATGGAGAAATAGGGGTTATGATGAAAGACAGCAAAGAAGAAGAGGACGATGACAACTATGTGCCCCCTGAATACGATGATGCTGCAACGGGGGAAACTGCTGAAGATCAAGAGGAACCAAACAATGTGCCTGATGATGATCTCTGCCGTGTCATTGTTGATGCAAGGAAACAGTGTGGAAGTCAAAAGGAGAAGCTGAAGTTCGATCACATGTTAGAGGATCACAAAAAAGGGTTGTACCCCAATTGCGAAGATGGCAACACAAAGCTCGGTACCGTACTGGAATTGCTGCAGTGAAAGGCAGAGAATGCTGTGCCTGACAAAGGATTTGAGAAGGTACTGAAAATATTGAAGAAGAAGCTTCCAAAGGATAACAAATTGCCCGACAGTACGTACGCAACAAAGAAGGTTGTATGCCCTCTAGGATTGAAGGTGCTGAATATACATGCATGCCCTAATGCCTGCATCCTCTACCGCGGTGCGTACGAGGATTTGAACACATGCCCGGTGTGTAGTGCATTGCGGTATTGAACAAGTCCGGTACCAATTCCACTATTGTTTCATCTCACATTGAGTGATACGAGATACATCCTCAATGTTGGGAAAAGGTAGCTTGGTATTGTTTATCTCATTTCCTACTCACCTTTGCTCGAGTCTTGTGATGGATAGGCAAAGCACATCATCTCCAGTCTACAACCACGACGATGAGTTTGATGCTATGAAGAACTTCATCGACGCCAAGATGGACAAACAAATGGAGGATCTCAAGGCCCTCATCAAGAACCACAAGCGATCTTCCTCATCTTCAAGAAGACGCTCAAGTGCAAAGACTCCCGAGATACCATCTTCAACAAGTACACAGAAGCATCGACATCGACATGACCATGATGAGCGAGCTTCAGGACACACGTTGGCTGCTCTGCCAACCCCATGCACACGGGACTTCGACCCCCGTGCAAATGGGACCCCGTGCACACGACCTCCGGCAACCCCGTGTGCACGGGCTATTCAGAGCCGCGACATCAACTACAAGGCTGCGGCTTATTCAACACCTTTGGCATCTTCGCCAAGTAACTTGAAGGCATCTTCGCCTTCGGACGTACGGCATCTTCGCCTACTTGAAGGCATCTTCGCCTTCGGACGTACGGCATCTTCGCCTACTCCACGAGCTCAAGTCCACTACTCCCTCTTTCTACTACGACGTCGACATCATCGAGGAGATTCCATTCTTTGGGACTATTGACCTCGATGAATACCTCAAGTGGGAGTGGAATATGGACGAGTACCTCAAGCTACATCAAGTACCCTTCGACGATCAAGTGAAGTGCGCCACAAGTACCTTCCACGACTATGCATTGACATGGTGGCTTCATAGACCTTCAACAAGCTTCACCATGACGTGGCCCACGATGCGGCAAGAATTTGTGCCTTCCACCTACACGGAACATCTTCAACGCCAATTGGAGAACATCATACAAGGATCCAAGTCCCTTGACGAGTACTTCAAGAATACGAAGGAAGCCTTGCAACGTGCCGGCGTGGACGACCCCATTTGGGTGAAGTTCTACTTCATGATGGGATTGAACAACGCCATCTCCAAGACTATCTTCCTCGAGAACTACAAGTCCCTCGACGACAACTACATTGGTGCTCTCAAGGCGGAGCAAGAACTCATGAAGCTAAAGTCTACTCGACCCCGAGCTCACTTCGCAATGACCATGCTACATGACAGCGAGAGTGATGATGTGCCATCTTCGGCATTCATCCATGACGAGAGCGATGATGTGCCATCTTCGGCCTTCATCCACGATGAGAGTGGTGATGTGCCATCTTCGGCCTTCAACCACGGCGATGACTACGAGACGGTTGAGCATGGGATTTTCCCTTCGACCACGGTGACGTATGATGACTTGAGTGACTTTTGCCACCATATTGAGAGAGAGCGTGACTTCACCACTAGCCCCATATATGATGAGTTGCCCCAATTCCCATGTGAGGAGAGCCACCACCCCAACCACTTGAGTGAGATGAGTGACTCCACCATATGTGACATTGAGTGCACCTACCTTGAGGGAGTGAGTGAACCACCACATAGAGAGAGTGAGGTAGTTGATGAGGCATATGAGGCCATTTTGCTTTCTAACAACTTAACGTCTCCCTCTATTGTGTCTTCTTGTTTGGTGCTAGGTCCCATATATGATGACGCGCCGATCCTCGACGACTCCGTCCTTCCTTTGGACATGACGATGGCCATGGTGGACTATGATGCACCCCCACATGGTTCCATCAAGATGAAGATGATGACCACCATTTGGTCTTTCCCACCTCACGTACATCACATGACTGGAATGAGAAAGGTAACGTAGGTGAAGGTGATGCTCTTGTCCCACTAGTGGACGTTCTTGACATTGATTGCTTGCATGATGTTGATCCCCCTATTGCCATGATTCATGCTAGTATGATTTCCCCATGCGATGATTTACCCATTTATGATGAGTTTGATGATTGCCATGTGGAGTCTATTAGTTGTGATGCCATGTTGCATAGGATCACTTGTGATAATTCTCTTGGTCACATCATGTTTGCCAATCCGCTTGACTTGTCATATGCTATGCATGAGATCCATCATATGTCTTATTTGCAATCTCATCGTAGTGACTATGCATATGCCATTAAAATAAACCCAATTTGCACATATGGCATAGATGACAAGCCTATGGTTATTGGCATTTGTTTCTCATGTGATGATATTGACATGCTTCCTTTGCATCATTTATCTCATATGCCATGCCGTAGCCACCTAGCTTCGGATATGCATTGTTTTGGATGTCGTCCATTTTCTCCATATGATGTTTCCAATATTGCTCATGAGGAGACCCCCATAGTTTCCTCATACATTTTAGGAGATTTTGATTCATCCCATTCATTGCATGATCCCAATACTTGTGTGCACAATATGCTTTCCATGAATGATCTGCCATATAATTGCATACTTGATTTGCGTCCTCATCATGTCATACATAACAACTATTCTTTCACGATGGAGACATGTTCTTATACCATGCATCAAATTTCTTTAAGCGATGCTTATCTTGTGCTAACTCACACATGCACATACACATCATGATGGATGATGTGTACATTTACCATGCACACACGTTCTTTCATTTTTGTCTCTTTTGTGTTGGTACCCATGAACACTCGTCAACCTCACAATCCCATGAGTTGACGAAACGAGCTCTAGAGAGCAATGATGACTTGGGATTCCATGGATTGTCCTTACCACCGTTCCCCTTGCGCAACGACTTCACACATCTCTTCTACATGGCCCTCACATGGTTATGGGTTATTTACCACCTCTCACTTTATTCCCATATTGCCATGTTCACTTTGCATGATATGCTCTTTCCTATGCCTGTGCCATGCATTTGTGACCCATGCTTTGAATTACACATGATGCTTGATTCTAGTACTTTTATGTGTATTTGCAAGCTTGGTGGAGATATCACTTGTTATTACCATGTTTGCTTTGTGCCCCATGCCTATAATGATACTATGATCTTGCTTTGTGTTCGTGCTTGCGATATGTCATGCGCATTGCCTATGCCTATGATTTTCTCACATGACATGATTGCCATGATTTCCTCTAGTATGTTTCATCTTCGCACTACTAGCTTGCATGACTTGTTTACTATGATTGCTTTCCATGTTGCATCCAATTCTTGGATTACTTGCTCCTATCATATCTTTGGTCGCAACAATGTCACTTATTCACATACGCCATCTCCCATTGCTTGTCACATGATTGACTTGATTGCCTCACTCATGATGAACAATTGCTCTTTCCATTGTGTTGAGTGCCACACGATTTTCGCTACACCCCATGCACATTATGCTTGGATTGTCTTGCATTTGACCCGTGTGTTTAGATCCTTCATTTCCTTTGGTGTTGTGAATGATTCCTATGCCTACCATCGCCCTTTTGTTGAGCACATTGCGCACTCTTTCTACGACCATGAGGTAGATGCTTATTCTCTTAACACACATATTTGCATCACTTCCTCCCATTTGCATGCTTGTTCCCATGATGTCCTTGATTGTGCTCAACTTATATGCTTAAATGCCATGCCACACTTCTTTGTCAAACCATATGCTTTGCATGATGACGACACTTATTTGGTGACTCACCTCTTGAATGCTTGGTTTTGCTTTAATGCCAACCACATTTGTTTTTCCAAGTGCTTGTTATTATTGCTCCTTTTGAAGGAATTACAAGATGGTGCGACATTGGAGAGTGCCCATTTCAAGCTACAAGATGATGAATGCTTGGTGATCGTCAACTTCTACAAGGCAACACAATCTCTTTCCCATGGTGATTTGGATTTCGATCCGAGGTTGGATCTTTCCCGGGGGGGGGGATGATGTGGAGCATCCTATGGACACACTACTAGAGAAAGGCTAATTAGTGGCGCAGCTGTTTTGGCCATTAATGGCGCACTACAGGTGCGCCACTATTATCACGCCATAAGTAACAAATAGTAATGGCGCACCTCTGGTGCACCATTACTGTGCCTATCTGGCTTAGTAATGGCGCACCACATAAAAGTGCACCATTACTAACAATTTTTTTTCAATTTTTTTTCAGAATTTTTTTCTTAATCTCGGATCACTATGGCTTAATCTCAAGTCAAATCGCACTCTGTGGTCCGGGCAGTTACCGGGGAGGTCACAGTCTGTGTTCCAATTAATCAGATTATTTCCTGGGCATATCTTTTGATCCTCTGATCGCCTCCCTCGGGAAGCCAACCAGAGTCTCAGGGGCTACTATCTATACACAGGTGTATTTTGTGAATAAAACACAATCGAACATGTTCTAGTACAAACCTCGAAGCCTCTTAGCAGGCCCATGAAGGCCCCATTCAATCCGCTTTTCACGGATAAGACCTTTTCAACCACTGTGCCAATCAGGGTACGATGTTCCTCTAAGACAAACGCCTGCCGCGGCATGTTTGTCAATATATCCGACGCTTCTGGGTCTCTGGAAGCTGCTAAAGGAGTACGGCCTCCCTTTAAAGGAATCCGTTTATTCGTATCCGGCTGTAGACCGGACTGCTCGGGACCTCCATTGTTGGTCTCCGGACCCTGGGCCACCGAAGTATCACCTTCGGGTAGTGTCGTCGTCATCCTTTGCACCACTTGATCGGGGGAGACCCACCGCGACTACACCTCGAAGTCGTCTGCCCTATTGGGCAAGGAGACCAGTGGATGCGTCTCGCTTTCCATCATCTCCGGGAGAAGGTCCTCCAAGGAAGAGGATTGTTGGAGAAGACTGCGTGCCGAACTACAAAAACATATATTCTAGACGTTACAAGAAAGGAACGGGACATATTTGAAACACCCTTGTTCACTTACGATTTGGCCTGAGGTTTGTCCTCGTCATGGGACTGCGCGATGACGTCGTCCTCCAAGCCCGAGCCACCTGACAGAGGCATCTGGCCTCGCTTAGGAGCCTTTTCCACCCAATTTTCGGAGGAGGCCCTTCTCTTTCCATGGCGGGAAGAGATGTTGACTTCCCCTTCATTTTTATCTTCGAACGATGGAATCTTGATTCCCCCGGAAATAATGTCTGATATACTTTTGGGATGGAGGCCATCTTTGGTCCTCCCACTCTCCGCCTTGCTCTCCCTCACAGGCATCTGGTATGGAGCCGGGGCCAGCATCCTTGTTAATACGGGACCCACTGAGCCTTCGGGAAGGGGGGCCGAACACCTAATTAGTTCCGCTTTCTTTATCCAGCCCTGGAAGAAGATAGTTTGCTCAATAATGTATTACGGCATACTTACATACAAAGTGTTCGAAAGTCAAGTGCTTACCGGGGTGTCTAGACGGTTGCAGTCGAGGCCGGTGTCCACAGTGGTGTCCGGCCAATGTTTTCGTTTCCCAAAAAACAACTTCCACCTCCCTTTGTGCGTAATGCGAAGAAGTGTTGGAGGGTTCGTGGTCCTTCTGGATTAAACTACCACATGCGGAGAGGCCTACGTTGGCATGGCAGAGCTCGGCGGACTAGCATTACTTAAACCACGTCGACAAGATCGATGTCCTTCTCAAGGAGGGTTCGGATGCGGCTCTGTAGAGTCTGCACTTCATCAACTGATCTCCAGTCCAACCCCTTATTGATCCATGATGCAAGCTGTAATGGAGGGTCGGAATGAAATGCAGGTATAGCTGCCCACTTGGTACTACGGGGTTCCGTGATGTAAAACCACTCTCTCTGCCATTGGTTGGAAGTTTTGGTGAAAGAGCCTTTTGGCCAGAGAGTGTTGGTAAGCTTGCTTACTACAGCACTGCCACACTCTGCCTGTTCCCCGTCGACTACCTTCGGCTTCACACTAAAGGTCTTGAGCCATAGGCCAAAGTGTGGGGGGATTCGGAGGAAGGCCTCACACGTGATGATAAATGCTGAGACGTGGAGGAGAGAATCCGGAGGTAGATGGTGAAAATCTAGTCCGTAATAAAACATTAGCCCCTGGACAAAGGGGTGGAGAGCGAACCCTAGCCCTCGAAGGAAGTGAGAGACGAATATGACCCTCTCGCCTGATCTGGGGGTTGGAATAACCTGTCCTTAAGCAGGAAGCCTGTGGGGGATCTCTGCGGTCAGGTATCTGGCCGCCCGAAGCTTTGCGATATCCTCCTCTGTAATGGAGGAAGCCATCTATCGACCCTGAGGGCTGGGCCCGGACATGATGGGGAAGCTTGGAGCAATGAAGTCGAACCTTGGGTGCTAGAACTTGAGGTTGGATAGGCTGAGGAGAGGTTTGGAGTAAAAAGACAGCCCTTCATTCCTTTATAAAGGCACCGGGTATTGAACGCCTCCTCCTGAGCCTGAAGACTTGCCTATTCCTAAGGAATCTTTCCAACAGAACGGTTGGGTTACCCACACTCATATTGATGAGAATCCCGCAATAAGGGGACACGATCTCTGCTTCGACAGGACGTGCCAATAACAACAACGCCTCGAAACGTGGAACGGCGGGATAGGAAACGGTTCGAAATAAATAACCGGGTGAGCGTGATGTCACATTATAAAAATTATCAGCAGATTGGACTCGTAAAATACTATACTCTACGGCTGTGGTACTTGTGTTGCAGGTCCGGTCACTGTCGTTTCGTACGAAGACTATCCTGAAGTATTCGGAAAGGGGAGCCCGCCTTGCAATGCCGAAGACAATCTGCGTGCCGGACACCTCGTTATTGAAGCCTGGTTCAGGGGCTACTGAGGAGTCATGGACTAAGAGGTCCTCGAGCGTCCGGCCTGTTGGACATGGGTCGGACTAATGGGCTGTGAAGAAACAAGACCGAAGACTCTCTCCTGTGTCCGGATGGGACTCTCCTTGGCATGGAAGGCAAGCTTGGCGACCCAATATGAAGATTCCTTTCTCTGTAACCGACCTTGCACAACCCTAGTCCCCTCCAATGTCTATATAAACCGGAGGGCTCAGTCCGGATAGAGGCTCAATGATTACCATAGTCATACATGCTAGGCTTTTAGGGTTTAGCCATCTCGATCTCGTGGTATATCAACTCTTGTAATACTCATATTCATCAAGATCAATCAAGCAGGAAGTAGGGTATTACCTCCATAGAGAGGGCCCAAACCTGGGTAAACATCGTGTCCCCTGTCTCTTGTTACCATCGACCTTAGACGCACAGTTTGGGACCCCCTACCCGAGATCCGCCGGTTTTGACACCGACACTCACTGCCTCTTGACAAGGTGGTCGGGCGAAGCCCTACCGTCGCTGGCGGCGGTGAGGCCTCTGGCTCTTCTTGCTCGTGTGGGGTTGGTGAGGGTTGGCGACCAGAGCCAGAACATGGTCTGTGTGTGTGTGGGGGGGGGGGTGCCGCGGCAATACAGTGGGCGAACACGGTGCTCCGGCGCCCTGCTGCCCACTTGCCCGATGGTTTGGTGGATGGGCGTGTCTGGGTGCTGGCGACAGTGGTGATCTAGGCTTCCAGATCTTGATCCAGACGATGCAGGTTGCGGGTGGCTGCCCTCGCCATGGCCTCGGCTGGTGGTAGTGGAGGCGTAGCAGCGATGGGATAGAGGGCAGGTTGGTCACCTCCAGTAGCTCTTACGGCGAACAACGACGAGCTCAAAGGTGGGCATCCCTCGGTGAGCAGTTTTGGTCGATGGCGGTGTTTCATGGGGTTGTCCTTGCCAGTGGTCAGGTGTCATTGGTGGTATCGCGTGGAGCTACATCAACCGCCGAGGTGGGGTAGCACATGGGTTGCTCGGTGTTGAGGTTGGCGAGAGGGATGGCGGCGCCGACATGGTCGGGCCACCCATCACCGGCACAAGGGTGTACTAGACGTGGATGCTTCCTCTCCCCTTCCTCCTGCTTTCTATGCCTCAGCGCGCTGCCATAGCTCCGGCATTGTTCTAGGCGGGACATACTCTTCGGCCCCGTCGGTTGGGGGCTGCCTTTGGACCAAAGCCAAACACTTTGGCTGGTCTTGGAGGGGTTTGGATGCAGGGCAGCGGCCCTGGCGGCGGGAGGTGCGACATTCGTAGGCGGATCATGCGTCTCAGGTGCGGGCGGGCAACCATGGCCACACGGCTGGCTTGGTTGCGGGTGTTTAGTGGAGCTAGGGTGTGACAGAGGTGTGTAAACGCTAGGGTGCACCACTTGCCCAATCCGTGTCCTGGCCGATGGTGACATCATTGATATGTTGACGTTGTACCCTTCCTGTAGGCTCCATCGCCGTGTTCCGACTCCTTTCATCATGCTTCAGATGAAAACTTGATCTACATGTGGTCGTACCCTTCTGGGAGACACCATTTTGGAGCCCTGGCTTCATCGTTGTCCGTATCACCTCTACGTTGTGGTTCATGGTGGAGGTCTCCGTCTGCTCCAAACGGTCTTCTTTGCATATCTGTAGTTAGCTTGGTAGTCGGTGGGGTGGTGTGTCAGTGCCCGACACCTTTGTATCTTGTCTTGCGTGTGTGTTGTGTGCGGTGGTGACGAGTGTTTATATCGGCCTACTCGGTTGTAACGCGGTGATGGTTGCTTTATAATATAAAGCGGGGAAAACCCCTTTTTCGTCATAACCAATGGTAGACATCATAGTGCCGCACATGTATAGCACACAAGCACTATATATGTAGAATTTCCTGAGGTGTTCAACCAAACCAGCAAACCTACATTAAATTACTAGATAATCGTTTATTGTATTGGAGAAGAGGAAAAGAACCCTGAATTTCCATTTGTTATGGGAAATACGACGCATAATAACCAAAATAGCATACGACATCATATCAGAGTGATGAAAAAAGATATTGTTGATTATTCATAACATTGAAATACATTGGTGGCTTACAGACACACAGCGGCATGACATACTATCCATTTATTTTATAGATAGGGATGCTCGAGAAATTCAACCAAATATTTGGTTTATGCACTAATCTTCTGTGTAATCAACAAATGACTGACTTAGTTGTGGTTGTTCTCCCAAAATTGAGCCTGGAGATAGTCTATTGTATTCTTTTCCACCTGAAATGCCTTGGCAAGAACATCATCTGAAATTGGTGGGTCTGACCCAAACACTGCATTGGCAATTGTGATAGCCCCTGGGTTCTGGCTGCTAAGCGCGGCAATTGCAACAGCGGGCTGGTGGGGGTTGGGGTTGAATTGGAAGTGGATGAGCCCCACGGGGAAGACAAACACATCACCTTTGTTGAGCACCTTGGAGAAGAACTTGTTTCTGTTGGGGGCGGGCTGGTTGGATGTGACAAAGCCAACATACAATGTCCCCTCGAGCACCGTGAGGATCTCGGTGGCGCGAGGGTGCGTATGTGGTGGGTTCTGACCCAAGGGAGCATAGTCGATGCGTGCAATTGAGATGCCGAGGGTGTTGAGTCCAGCAATCTGCATGACGTTGATCAAAGTGACGTTGGATCCAACCTTGTTGGTCACCCTAGGCTTGTCGAGGTTGGCTGCCTTGAAGAAGTCGTCTGCGTTAACTTCCATCGGGTTCTTGCAAACAAATCCATTGACACGCACTGGTGCATAGAGGAGATGTAACATGTAAACTCAGATCTTAGCAAGCTGTTTCGACTTGAATATAATTTCTAGAAATTCATTTGGTGAAAACATGATGAGAAACCACATAGTACCTGGCGAATGCATGTCGGCGACACAAAAGTCCTGGAGTGGGCCAGGATCGGAGGCAATGGCCTGCCATGAGACCAAGGCAAGAAGAGCAGCAAGGAGAAGGATGGAAGAGGAGGTTGCCATTAGAGTTTAGTATCGTTGGCTCGTCTTTTCTCTTGTGTTCCTGTTTGTGTTTGTGGCCTGAGTGATGCTTTGAACATGCAGGGTGTGTATGTGTTTATATAGGCGCAATGAGCCGTGTGCGAAACTCGGGAGCAATAGACATAGTCAGGTGGAACCGACCAACAGATTGAAATGGTCTCTGGCTGCTGATTAAACTATTTTGCATAAACTTTACAAGTTCCCCTTTACACGTTTTCCCTTCAATGAAGCCATGTAGCGTATACAATTACAGATAGATAAAGCAACTCTATGTGATGTAAGACTCAGTAGTAACTTTATTGTTTCTCCATCTCACCCGAGTCTCCACAATGCATGCATGGCTAATTCCAGGAAAGTTCACCACCCGTCACCATTATTATTTAAGGAAAACATTTATAAACAAGAAACATCCGGCAAGATAAACTAATGAATTTCACTAGTTTAATTAGGTATCTAAGTATCCTGCGTTTCTATCATACTATCATATACCTGGTCATAGTCTGAACTGGTGCGCGCAAAATCAGTCAAAGAGCAGTTGAGAAAAGCCAAGTCATGTAAGGCAACAATCGTTTTCTAGCTCAAGGCGGACATGCACAGACAAAGTCACCTACTAATGCGTGGGTTTCATGGGTGCAAGACTTCTAAAGACATATAGAGTGACTACTACTCATGTACTTTCCGCAAGTTGGTATAGAATGTGTAAAATCAAGCTTTTCAAAGATTTGTCGTGAAGCCCACATAACAATGCACCTGCTATTTTGTAGCAGCCCTTGCTTTCATCACTTCAATCAGATATTTACTTAGTCAAATTTCTCTCGCAGTGGTTGAGTATTTGCAGGAAGAAGCAACGACATTAGTGGACGTGCCTATCTAACCAAACGGAGAGCTATGACAGTACATCCAACGACTAGGCCAGGCGCCACACGATCATAAACCGATTAATTTCTTGGAGATGTGCGTTTAAGTTTCCATACAGACAAGACATTTCCATGATACAAATAAAATGCTGCTATCACAAACTTGTTACAAGGAAATGCAGAGTTTCGTAGTCGGCTTCCTGCAGCGCGACCACAGCAAAGTCGACGGCACCCGGCGCCGGCTGCGACATAGGTCGCACGACCTCCACCTTGGAGCATGTAGTCGCAGCCGCAACCATCACCTGCTCCTTCTCCTACATCATGAACAATTTATGATTTTTCAAATAAAATTCAAAACTCACAACTTTTGTAGTCCCGGATTAATTTGAAGAAGGAAACACAGAAACAGAAATAAGAAAAGAAAAAACGCCCGACCCATGAACGTGTGCGGGGTGGAGGAGGCACTCTCGCTGTTAAGAAAAAAAGTAGGGGAAAACAGCGAGAGAATCCCTAGGAAGCTGTGTCTATTTTTTTTGGGTCTCAACACTGTATAGAACATGGAAACCAATTTTTTAGGCGACTCACATGTACTAGATAAAATCATAAAACAACCTCTACATATCCTAAAAGCCCTCTATGTAAGCATGTCAGTTCCGTTAGTTATTTACACATCTGTTTGAATTTTTGTGAATATTTTCTAAAATTTACATTTTCAAATTCCTGAATATGTTTTGTGTACATGATCATTTTCCTAAAATCATGAGTATTTTTTTGCGAACATTTTTTCGAAATCATGATTTTTTATAATATGCAAACATTTCTAAAATACTGGACACTTATGATTTTCAAACATTTTTGAATTCATGAAAATTTCATGATTTCTCAAAAGCAATGCATAAAGTTTTTTTAAATATTGGACATTTTATGATTTTCTAAACATTTTTGAATTCATGAACATTTTATGATTTTTCAAATAAAATTCAAAACTCACAACTTTTGAACTCCCGAATTAATTTGAAGAAGGAAAAACAGAAACAGAAATAAGAAAAGAAAAAACACTAGAGAAAAAGTAGGGGGAGAAAAGGGGAGTACTGGGATCGAACGTGAAAGACAACAACTATAGTCATTGCGCTATGCGTGTGCCTCTAGGGAATGTATCATGTGCACCCACACTTATGGTGGTACCGGTGCACCCGATGCCATAGAATATTATAAAAAAATCTAAAAAAAGTCTAACACATTAACACAACATCAATGTATGCTGTCCGAAAATTTCGTATCAAAATTGGAAACACTTTTTAAGATACAAAAATGACAAATTTGACAACAGTGTGATCATGGGCCAAATCTAAAGCGCAAGTTATGTTACATACTATCCAGTGTAGAATTTGTCATTTTTGTTTTTCGAGTTATGTTTCAAATTTTGACTTGAATTTTTGAGACAACCTACATTGATGTTGTGTGAATATGCTAAACTTTTTTTCATAATTTTTTTGAACAATTTAAAAGCGTGATATGAGTTTGATGCACCGGTAGCACCACAGGCTCCGGTGCACCACATATTTCCCCGTGCCTCTAACATATGTAAAGGTATCACTGTATAAGAGCGAACCTGACGACAACAACTTTGGATTTTTTTTTGAATCGTTTTCTTCACTTATTGTTGGCATTGTGGGTAATTTCTGACAACTTTAAGGGTAATTTTCGTGACATACCGCCAGAAGCAATAGCCGCTTTATTATTAGGGAAAGATGTCTAACTCACTTTGGTTTCTAGTACGTCTCATATACTTGGTCGTGGTGAAAACTGGTGCGCACGAGGACATAGCCAAAGAGCAGTTGGAAAAGCCAAGTGATACAAATCAATCATTTTCGTCCTCGAGGCGACATAGACAAAGTCACCTGCTTAGCTTGATCTACGTGGGCTTCCTGGGTCTATGGCTTCTAAACCGGAAAGTTCCTTCTGCATAACGATGTGTGCTAACAACTTAACATACATACGATTAAAAAAATCATGGTCAAAGATGGGAATATCATACCATCCTCCAAAATCAAGGACAAAACTTTGGAATATGAGTCATCCGGTGATATCAATAAAAATATTAGACTGCTTAGAGACGTAGAGTCTAACAATATAAGATGTCGAAGTAGGTTACGGATTGAGTCAATAAGGAAGAAATCGAGGTGCGTCATTCCATCATGCATGCACCTAGCTAGCACAGCTATTATACTATATATGTATCTGTCCTTGTCATCATCACATTAATCAGATATTTACTTGGTCAAATTTCATTCAAAGTGGTTAAGTACATTAGTCTACGTACGCGTAAACAACGACGATGGAGAGCAGAAACAATTCATTGTGATCTTATTAAGCGTAGTTAACATCCTCTCGCTAAGAGTTTGATCATGACCAATTCAGTGCATAAATCTGACAATCTAGTTGGCCTTTCTTGACTAGTCTCACAACACAACTCAACATGCGTGATTTGTTAGAGTATAAACAATGCATCCAATGACTAGGCCGGGTGGCCACTCATAAACTGATTAATATCTTGAAAGTGTGTGTTGGTTGTTTTGATACAGGATGTTTCCATCAAATGAATAAAAAGCCTCCAGGAAACAAAACTAGGCCGTCGTCTTCCTGGACGACACGATGGCGATCTCCACCGCCGGCCGTATGCCCCCATTCTCTCATCCTCCCCTCACCGCCATCGGTCGGCACCGCACTGGCAAAGCCCCGGTCGGTGATAGGCAGCGTTGGGGTGTCCTTCCTCTCACCTCAACTTCCCCATTTATGTGGGCTACCGTAGACGATGACAGCAGCGCCGCTGCTATCCTACGCTGGTGGAGGTGGGCCACTTTCCTGAGGCGGCCGACGTGCCGCGACCCATCACAAGTAGAAAACAGGGCTTTGGTTGAGGCCTGGCTAGCCCATTAGTCCCGGTTCAACCACGAACCGGGACCAACGGAGGCATACGTCCCGGTTAATGAGCCAGGGGGCCGGCCGGGCCTCGTGGGGCATTGGTCCTGGTTCGTCTGGACCCATTTGTCCTGGTTCCAGGCACGAACCGGGACCAATGGTCCTCGCTCCTGGCCCACATCATTGGTCTCGATTCGTGGCTGGAACCGGGACAGAAGGGGGGGCCTTTAGTCCCGGTTCCTGCCACGAACCGGGACCAATGAGGTGGCTATATATACCCCATCGCCGGCGAGCAGAGCACTCCACACTGCTCTGTTTTTTCTGGCCGGCGAGGGGAGAGCTTTGTGGTGCTCTAGCTCACCTCCTGTGCATATGAGGTGTTCGATGAAATGCCCGAGCCACGCTAGTTAAGCTTTCTCCTCTCGAAGCTCGACCTCAAAGATCCATTTTCCTCGAGATTTGTCTAGGTTTAGCGGTCCGTCAAGTCTCGTCCCCGTATTCACCGCCGTCGATCGCCCGCGCCGATCTCGTCGCCGGCACCACCGTGATGAGCCTCTTGCTCTTATCTTCTTTCTGAAAGAAAAAAAAATTCTTACTTGTATGATTAGATAGATACTTGTCTAATTTTCTTACTTTTATTATTGCTTGTTATTATATAGTGCGATGGTTTTGGTATCCGCCCCCGTCGGCCCTCGTCCTGGCTATGATTCAAATGTGGTATATATTATCTTTTATAACTATTTGGTTCATTTATTCTTTATGACAATTATGCCGACCACCATGACATAGATTTTATTTAACTAGGAGGTATGTCAACCGGAAATTCAAACTGACCCTATTGTCGAGAGGTTAAATTTAATTGAAGAAGAAAACAATTACTTGAAGGAAAAAATAAAAAAATTGAGGAGGAGAAGATGATATTGGAGTTGCATGTTGTGGATGTCATCGATGATCACAAGATCAAGATGGATGCAATGCGGTTGGAGATTAGAAAGATTAGAAAATATGCCATTCATACCGATGCTTGGTATCATTATGCCATTGGATCAATTGTTACATTGATTGCGATTATGATCACATTTGTTGTTGCATTGAAATGTTTTACATAGTTTCAATGTATGGTTTAATTAGATGCTCCGGAGAGCTATACGTTGTTCAATGAGAACTATGTATGTACTTTGGTTTTAATGTGATGATGAACTTCTATTAATTTGGTCACTTATCTATCCATGATGTTCTGTAATGGTTTTTGACACACTTAATTATATATAATGCATGTAGATGAACCGGCAATGGATGTACGATGACTGACACACCTCTGAGTACATTAAGGGCGTGCATAATTTTCTCGAAGTGGCTGAGGCGAACAAGCACAATGGTTTTATGTGTTGTCCATGCCCTATATGTGGGAATACAAAGTCTTACTCTGACCGAAAATCCTTCACAGCCACCTGCTTTATAAGGGTTTCATGCCACACTATAATGTTTGGACCAAGCATGAAGAAATAGGGGTTATGATGAAAGACAACAAATAAGAAGAGGACGATGACAACTATGTGCCCCTTGAATACGATGATACTGCAACGGGGGAAGCTGCTGAAGATCAAGAGGAAACAGACAATGTGCCCGATGATGATCTCCGCCGTGTCATTGTTGATGCAAGGAAACAGTGCAGAAGTCAAAAGGAGAAGCTGAAGTTCGATCACATGTTAGAGGATCACAAAAAAGGGTTGTACCCCAATTGCGAAGATGACAACACAAAGCTCGGTACCGTACTGTAATTGCTGCAGTGAAAGGCAGAGAATGCTGTGCCTGACAAAGGATTTGAGAAGGTACTGAAAATATTGAAGAAGAAGCTTCCAAAGGATAACAAATTGCCTGACAGTACGTCCGCAACAAAGAAGGTTGTATGCCCTCTAGGATTGAAGGTGCTGAATATACATGCATGCCCTAATGCCTGCATCCTCTACCGCGGTGTGTACGAGGATTTGAACACATGCCCGGTGTGTAGTGCATTGCGGTATTGAACAAGTCCGGTACCAATTCCACTATTCTTTCATCTCACATTGAGTGATACGAGATACATCCTCAACATTGGGAAAAGGTAGCTTGGTATTGTTTATCTCATTTCCTACTCACCTTTGCTCGAGTCTTGTGATGGATAGGCAAAGCACATCATCTCCGGTCTACAACCACGACGACGAGTTTGATGCTATGAAGAACTTCATCGACGCCAAGATGGACAAACAAATGGAGGTGCTCAAGGCCCTCATCAAGAACCGCAAGCGATCTTCCTCATCTTCAAGAAGACGCTCAAGTGCAAAGACTCCCGAGCTACCATCTTCAGCAAGTACACAGAAGCATCGACATCGACTTGACCATGATGAGCGAGCTTCAGGACACACGTTGGCTGCTCTGCCAACCCCGTGCACACGGGCCTTCGACCCCGGTGCACACGACCTCCGACAACCCCGTGCGCACGGGCTATTCAGAGCCGCGACATCAACTACAAGGCTGCGGCTTCTTCAACACCTTTGGCATCTTTGCCAAGTAACTTCAAGGCATCTTCGCCTTCAAACGTACGGCATCTTCGCCTACTCCACGAGCTCAAGTCCACTACTCCCTCTTTCTACTACGACGTCGACATCATCGAGGAGATTCCATTCTTTGGGACTATTGACCTCGATGAATACCTCAAGTGGGAGTGCAAGATGGACGACTACCTCAAGCTACATCAAGTACCCTTCGACGATCAAGTGAAGTGCGCCACAAGTACCTTCCACGACTATGCATTGACATGGTGGCTTCATAGACCTTCAACAAGCTTCACCATGACGTGGCCCACGATGAAGAAAACGACGCGGCAAGAATTTGTGCCTTCCACCTACATGGAACATCTTCAACGTCAATTGGAGAACATCATACAAGGATCCAAGTCCCTTGGCGAGTACTTTAAGAACATGAAGGAAGCCTTGCGACGTGCCGGCGTGGACGACCCCATTTGGATGAAGTTCTACTTCATGATGGGATTGAACAACGCCATCTCCAAGACTATCTTCCTCGAGAACTACAAGTCTCTCGACGACAACTACATTGGTGCTCTCAAGGCAGAGCAAGAACTCATGAAGGCAAAGTCTACTCGACCCCGAGCTCACTTCGCAATGACCATGCTACATGACAGCGAGAGTGATGATGTGCCATCTTCGGCATTCATCCACGACTAGAGCGATGATGTGCCATCTTTGGCCTTCATCCACGATGAGAGTGGTGATGTGCCATCTTCGGCCTTCAACCACGGCGACGACTACAAGACGGTTGAGCATGGGATTTTCCCTTGGACCACGGCGACGTATGATGACTTGAGTGACTTTTGCCACTATATTGAGAGAGAGTGACTTCACCACTAGCCCCATATATGATGAGTTGCCCCAATTCCCATGTGAGGAGAGCCACCACCCCCACCACTTGAGTGAGATGAGTGACTCCACCATATGTGACATTGAGTGCACCTACCTTGAGGGAGTGAGTGAACCACCACATAGAGAGAGTGAGGTAGTTGATGAGGCATATGAGGCCATTTTGCTTTCTAACAACTTAACGTCTCCCTCTATTGTGTCTTCTTGTTTGGTTCTAGGTCCCATATATGATGACGCGCCGATCCTCGACGACTTCGTCCTTCCTTTGGACATGACGATGGCCATGGTGGACTATGATGCACCCCCACATGGTTCCATCAATATGAAGATGATGACCACCATTTGGTCTTTCCCACCTCACGTACATCACATGAGTGGAATGAGAAAGGTAACATAGGTGAAGGTGATGCTCTTGTCCCACTAGTGGACATTCTTGACATTGATTGCTTGCATGATGTTGATCCCCCATATTGCCATGATTCATGCTAGTATGATTTCCCCATGCGATGATTTACCCATTTATGATGAGTTTGATGATTGCCATGTGGAGTCTATTAGTTGTGATGCCATGTTGCATAGGATCACTTGTGATAATTCTCTTGGTCACATCATGTTTTCCAATCCGCTTGACTTGTCATATGCTATGCATGAGATCCATCATATGTCTTATTTGCAATCTCATCATAGTGACTATGCATATTCCATTAAAATAAACCCAATTTGCACATATGGCATAGATGACAAGCCTATGGTTATTGGCTTGTTTCTCATGTGATGATATTGACATGCTTCCTTTGCATCATTTATCTCATATGCCATGCCATAGCCACCTAGCTTCGGATATGCATTGTTTTGGATGTCGTCCATTTTCCCCATATGATGTTTCCAATATTGCTGATGAGGAGACCCCCATAGTTTCCTCATACATTTTAGGAGATTTTGATTCATCCCATTCATTGCATGATCCCAATACTTGTGTGCACAATATGCTTTCCATGAATGATGTGCCATATAATTGCATACTTGATTTGCGTCCTCATCATGTCATACATAACAACTATTCTTTCACGATGGATGACATGTTCTTATACCATGCATAAAATTTCTTTAAGCGATGCTTATCTTGTGCTAACTCACACATGCACATACACATCATGATGGATGATGTGTACATTTACCATGCACACATGTTCTTTCATTTTTGTCTCTTTTGTGTAGGTACCCATGAACACTCGTCAACCTCACAATCCCATGAGTTGACGAAACGAGCTCTAGAGAGCAATGATGACTTGGGATTCCCTGGATTGTCCTTACCACCGTTCCCCTCACGCAACGACTTCACACATCTCTTCTACATGGCCCTCACATGGTTATGGGTTATTTACCACTTCTCACTTTATGCCCATATTGCCATGTTCACTTTGCATGATATGCTCTTTCCTATGCCCGTGCCATGCATTTGTGACCCATGCTTTGCATTACACATGATGCTTGATTCTAGTACTTGTATGTGTATTTGCAAGTTTGGTGGAGATATCACTTGTTATTACCATGTTTGCTTTGTGCCCCATGCCTATAATGATACTATGATCTTGCTTTGTGTTCGTGCTTGTGATATGTCATGTGCATTGCCCATGCCTATGATTTGCTCACATGACATGATTGCCATGATTTCCTCTAGTATGTTTCATCTTCGCACTACTAGCTTGCACGACTTGATTACTATGATTGCTTTCCAGGTTGCATCCAATTCTTGGATTACTTGCTCCTATCATATGTTTGGTCGCAACAATGTCACTTATTCACATACGCCATGTCCTGTTGCTTGTCACATGATTGCCTCACACAGGATGAACAATTGCTCTTTCCATTGTGTTGAGTGCCACACAATTTTCACTACACCCCATGCACATTATGCTTGGATTGTCTTGGATTTGACCCATGTGTTTAGACCCTTCATTTCCTTTGGTGTTGTGAATGATTCCTATGCCTACCATCGCCCTTTTGTTGAGCACTTTGCGCACTCTTGCTATGACCATGAGGTAGCACTACTAGGGAAAAGGCTAGCAGCAGTGCGGGTTTTAGGCCTATCAGCAGCGCGGGTACCCGCGCTACCAATAAGGCGCTACAGCTAACGTATAGCAGTAGCGCTGGTCCACCCGCGCTACTGCTACACAAGTGTTGCAGCAGCGTGCTTAAAGGAACCTCGCTGCTGCTAATAGCTATAGCGCGCTTCCCCTGTGCGCGCTACTGCTACAACCGCGCTGCTGCTAACTTTTCTGCACTCGCTACTGCTAATTTTAGTTGTTTTTTGTTTTTTTGGCATATTTGTTTTGTATTTGAACAGGCTTTATAGAAGAATCTTTAGCACATACAAATGTCATCATGATACACATACAAATGCCTGCGAGACCACAAATGTAATCATAGCATATACATACAAATAGTCTCGTCATAATCATCATCCAACACAAAGTGGTATCTTGTCATCATCTCGAAAATAGCGATACATGCAAGTCTCGAATACTTGCAATTACAACGTCATCCATCTAAACAAAGGTATACGCGAGAAGAGCTATCACTATGAGTGAGAGCGGAACTATGCAATACATGGATGGCGGTTACGAGTCCTCTCTCGCGCTAGCGTGAACCTCAAGTAACTAGCTTCTCCTTCTTGTCTGCTTTTGAAGCCTTTATGGCTGGCGTCCGAGAACCCATTCACTTGCGCCTGACACTCATGCCACTCGTTGTACACCCCCGGAACCTTCCCTTTGTACATGACATAGCAGTTCCATCTCGCCATCAAGAAACTAGGTACCTGTTAGAGATGCATGTTCATGAAGAGGATGTACAATCATATATATGCAACAAAATATACTAGAGAACACCGAAAAAGAAAGGGTTAGCAACTAGATGCAACATACAGTACGCAAATTAATTAACTAGAGGTACGCAGGTCATCGTACGGAAACTAACAAAGTAGCGTTACGCAAGTTCGGCAGGGATCGTGGACATCACAAAGTTGCATCACTACAAATAGTATACAAGTTCAACCGACACATATCATCATCATCGGCATCATAAATCACTAGAAGTTCCATCCTTCCATACCATCGAGGATGGACCCTAGCTTCTTGAATGGCGTGAGGTCTAGACGTTGCATGCCTATGCGAGTTCGGACGTCAGCTCGCGATATAGGGCCGTGGTGGAACATCCCCTCCTCATCGACGACTTCTTTCATGATGATCGTCGCAATGTTGCTTTGGATGCGAAAGAAGACATCTCTAAGTTTATAATCCGCTTCTCCATGAGATTCTAGCCACTTGTGGATATGATCATCATTTCTGCTTCTCATGCGAAGCTTTTGGTGATCCGTGTTGAACTGATTCATGAGATGGAGGATGTACAATCCATCCTTATTGCTTGGTTTTGGGACTTGGATGCAGGAGAAGTTAGTTTTATGCGCGAAACCCATCTTCTTGTTCCTTTGTTTCCTGATCTGCATGTGGCCACCTCTAAAGCTGAAGCCTTGGAGAGCATCATCTAGAATATTCATTATGTGGGTGTAGTCTTTTTTCTCGTAGTCTCTGGAATGGTCAAAATACACGGCGTGGGAGACTTGCGGATAAAGAACGATAAGGATGGCGCGCCCGTTGCTGCGGGGAAAAGACACCTCAAATTATTCCCCATAGAGAGAGAAGGAATGATTGAAATGTATGAAAGGGTTTATCGAAACTGACTTACTTTGGATGATAAGGCACGAGGACAATTTCCCGGTCCTTATTCTGTACCATGAAGTTTTGGAGGTAGTCCCTAGCAGTTTCACGCTCAAAGTCGCCGAGACTCAAGAAAGACTCGTGCATGTAGTACGGATCCGCCACACAGATTTGCGAGACTTGTTCACTGTTCATGACAGAGCTCATATGTAGCACAAAAAGGCAGACGATTGTAAAATCGAGCCGCCTTGCCAGAAACATCTCAAAGATATGGTCAAACCGCAGGAAGAACACCTCCGCGGGCCGTGTCTCGACGTAGCACTTCCCCTCAGGCACACGAGCCGCGTATGTCGGATATCCTGGATCCTTTGAGGCTAGTAGGCTTTTCTCAGTCGACAGCACATGGTCGTGCAGTCTCCTGAGATCCCCTGTTAGTGCCTCAAGTGGTTTCGGCGGTAGCATCGGCTCGCCCGTGAGATGGAACATGGCCGCACCTTTCACGGGTACACGCTCTTCAGAATGCATCGTTTGGCTGCTATGTGCTCTGGCTTGTTTGGAGGCAGCTATCTTCCCTGATCTCTTTCTCTCCTTTTTCTTGGGCACACCTTCTAGACCCTTCCTTAACCCCTGCCCCAGTGTTCCCGGGCTAAGTACTGTACGACCCTCGCGCTAGGATAGTTGAGCCTGTGTTGAGGCGGCATCTTCAGGCGTGTCCTGTGAGGATTTCATGAAGAGAGACTTTTTGCAATCCCTGCTACGACCTTCCTGCCCGGGCATATCATCCATATCCTCATTAGCAAGCTGATAGCCCGATTCGTCATATGGTTGACTCATCAATTCTATGTCACAGTCATACGCGTTTGTATTGAGGAAATCCATAGGGTCGACCTCCGTCTCATCATCCATTCTCTGTTCTACAGGACAAATTACATCAGCCAGCACTATTGCACCCCCTTCATCATGTCGTCCGCCGCTCTCACCCGGCACTACAGGAGCTGGTATTTGCGTAGGCGGGGTGGTGGTCTCCGCACATGCTTGTTGATGTGTGGTTATTGGTGTGCTCTCGGCCGGCTCCAGACGAATAAGATTCTTCGGCCATAGCAGCACCCAACCCTTGCAGCTTCCAATCCGCGGCGGGGTCTCGTCGTCCGCTCCCACATGCTGTACTGGAGGAGGTAAATCCTCGTGCCCCGATTTCACACTGGACAAGCTAACCCTGAAGTGCCCAGCAGGGATCGGCTGGTTGTGGAACGTGGGTTGCAAGGGGTCCATTATCATCCCCTTTCCGACGTCCACCTTCTGGCCTTTGATCAAGTAGAGTATGGTGCACGGGGTTTCTTTCGCCTGCAAACACATCTGTGGCGTAAAACATCCGAAAGGCAACAAAAATGGAATATTATATATATATATATATATATATGTTGGTGCGACATGTAATTACCGTGACGGCGTCGAGCTCAACCAAAGACGAAGGCCCACCAAGCGCGCTAGAGACTGAGGATGGGCTGCTATGAGCGGGAGCGGCTGCGAGAGGAGGCCTAGTTGCGTGAGCAAGTGATGGTGCGATGGTGTTGTTGTTCATGGAGTTGCTCCCGACGAAACTGGGCAACGGGAAATCATGTACCGTCTTGTCTGGATTTTCCTTCGTCCAGTTGATGATAACTGGAACCAAGTTAGTAGCAAAATCATTTCTCCAGGCACTTACAGCTGCATTGACTGCCTGCTGTAGCAACTCATATTTGTCCTCGGCTGCTTTTTTCACGTCCTCAGCTGCTTTTTTCTCGACCGCAAGCTTCACCTTCGCGTCGATGTTCGCCTGACTAAACTTATTTTTCTGCTTCTTGGCCTCCGGGCCCTCGTTGTAAAACACCTTCCACGTGGCGCCATCTCCAGCGCCGTGCACACGACCATATTGCGGCCGCTGGCCCAAAGGGAGTCCCTTAAGTTCGTTCAGGGCCCGGTTGAGAGGGGTGTCCCACTTGGGCCTCATCGGAGAAGTAGGGTTTTCGGCTGCAAGCTGGTGTTGCTTCTCCAGTAGTCTAATCAATTTCCTCGTGATCTTGTCCGTGTAAAAACCTTTTTCTCCTTGTCCCACTTGTAGCGGGCCCTGATGAAGTCATGCTCCAAGGGGTTGGTGAACTTCGCGAAGGGGTCTGGGAGACCCGCGGCTTCACATTCCGCGTCCTCCTTATACCATATGGGCCTTTTACCGAGGTAGCCACGGCTTCCGAGGCGATGCTTCCCTGTGTTCCTTTGCTGAAGGCTCTTTAATTACGCAGCCTTAGCCTTGGCGTCCTCGGTAGCGCAAGTGTCCTTGAACTTTTGGAACTCCTCTTCCGTAAGTGTCGGATTTTCCTCCAGAATCTTGGACAGGGGTTCCTCAGCCTCAATAGCTCGTTTCACCCTCAATTTCCAGGAGGCCAAATCATTGCTAAACATGCCCATGGCGTGATTGTTAATCTTTTTCATCTTCGGATCATCCCACGGCTGTTCTATGTTATCATCCCGATCGGGGAACTTGAATCTCTTGTGCCACTTCGTTAGGAGCAACTGCGTCAAATGTTCTTTACTCCTTAAGTCATCGTCATTGATGCTCGCACATTCCTGTAGGATGCATCCTACTTGGTTCCCATAGCACTTGCGAGGTTCTTCCGGCTCTAACAGCTCAAACTTGCCAGGTGCCATCTTTGTGATCACAAGTCGTCCAATCCCTAGTTTGTTAGGTTTTCGTATCCTCTGCTTCATATGCCCCTTTTCGATACCGGCATCGGCGCCGGTATCTTCCCCGGCGGTACCTTCCCCACCGGTCTCGGCGCCGCCATCGGTGCCGGCGCCGTCGGTGTCGGTGTCGGCGTCAGTACCATCATCGAGGCGGACCTGCAAACCTTGCTTAGCAGTCAAAAAGTCGAGGTAGTCTTGTTCACCCTCATAATCCATCTCGTCTGCATCTTGGTCAGAAGGCCCAGTTTCTTCGTTGTTCGACATGTTTTCTATGATTAAGTGTCCTCATTTATTTCTAAAAGTATGAATAAATGAGAAATGAGATAAAAAAGAAATCTATGTGCCAGCACTCGATATGCCAACTATGTAGCACAAATCATGCCTTTATTCACGGGAAATTTCGGCATGACCTTTGCTAAAAAATGGACATATCGAGCGCCTGAAATTCACCGAAACGGAAATGAATCAACATTCTGGCGTAACATAGGCAACTCGGATCATTTACCAAAACATGACATGTCCAAACCATGACATATCCACATATCACATGTCCAGTTCAAATTTGCATATAAATTCAGCAAATTTTGAAACCTATCTAAATTCATAACTAAATAGATAACCTAATTAACATAACTAAAACCTAAGTAAATTAACCCTAGCTAGCAGAGAGGGAGAGAGAGAGAGGTCGTTTACAGAGGGTGCAGGGCGAGGAGGCAGGCCCGACGACGGCCGAGGTTGGGAGGGGAGGAAGTAGAGGAGGGAGGCGAGGGCCGACGGGTCGGGGGCGAGCGCCGGCACCGGGGGCGAGCGCGCCTGGGTCGGGGGCGCCGGGGTCGGGGGCGAGCGCGCCGGGGTCGGGCGCGGCGGGGTCGGGGGCGAGCGTGCCGGGGTCGGGAAACAGCTCGCCGAGGTCGGGGGCGGGCGTGGCGATGCGACGGGGCGGGGAAGAGAGAGTGGGGATTTGGGGGAAAAGAGGCGGGATGAAGCAGGGAGAGGGAGAATTTTGGGTTAAGTGGACGTAGCAGTAGCGCGTTTACACGAAACGCGCTACTACTACCTCGACTAGCTGTAGCGGTTTTCTGCAGAAACCGCTACTGCTACCTTGACTAGCTGTCGCGATTTTCTGCAGAAACCGCTACTGCTACCTTGACTAGCTGTAGCTCTTTTTCACTAAAGCGCTGCTGCTATAACCAGTTTTCCTTTTTTCTTTTCCTCAGCATAATAGGAACATATATATTACATCATTGGACCCTTGCATAATAATGGCTAAGTGTGTATACAAAATAGGAACATATATATATATATATTACATCATTGGACCCATGCATAATAATGGCTAATTAAGTGTTTATACAAAATAGGAACATATATATATATATATTACATCATTTGACCGATTCCTCAGCGCTGACGTTTTTGTTTTTGAGTCAGCTTCTTTCCCTTCTTGTTCGTCGAAGAATAATTGAGCCCCTCATTGTGACTTTGCCTTTTCCATGGAGTACGATTTTTCTTTGATAATGTAGTATTGATTCTTCTTTTGATGTATACTTCATCATCATCGTCATCTTCCCTCATTGGGTTGCCATACTGATTATAGTCTTCCTCGTTGGTGACTCCATCCATTCCAATGATGTTTCTTTTGCCTTTCCTCACGACAACACGACTGGGATTGCATGAGTCGGTTATGAAGAAGCATTGTGTCATGTGCTTAGCGTGTACCCATGGCTTGTTTTTTGCGATAGCGTTCACGGTAGCGCTCTTGGTGTCGGGTATAGTCATGGTAGTGAAAATCCGGCTTTCTCTTTCGACATTCTTAGCCCATCTGACACGGAACATCGTCGTGTTGTGCAGTCCAGAGTAGTCAAGCTCCCAGATCTCCTCGACCCTTCCATAAAATCGTTCAGTTGCGCCGTTGTCGTTGCCGGTCATGCATTTCATCGTCACCCCTGAGTTCTGATATTCATCACTGTCCATATCTTTGGCCTCCGTGTAGAACGTGTATCCGTTGATATCATATGCCTGATAGGTTACGAGGTTGGGCGAGGGGCCATGTGCTAAGGCGTATATGAGCAATCCGTCCTTAGAGCCCTCCTCCGGGGGATTAGCAATACTATGCTCTTTGAACCAATGCAGGAAAGTGGAGTTGTGCTCTCTAGTAACTTCGGCGTCCGTCCTACATACCCCCCGGTCACGATACTTCTTTGCGATAATTTCTTTGTGCAGTGCCACGAACAGGGGCGAAGCTAGCTATATGGCGTGGTTTGGCGAACGCCATACCTAAGCTGCCGTGCAAATACGTATATATACTAGTGTATTAGCCTGGCGTATTTTTCAGGTAGTGGGGCGTGCGCGTGCCTCCTATTGGGCTTGTTACTGCCGATTGAATGACGGGCCGTGCCCATGGGCTATGGGCTGAAGGACACAGACGATCGATCACATTTTCACGACTGCTAGGCAGACTACGACTCTACGAGACGAGAATACGAGTCGTTCGTTGCTACTTTCTCGCAAGACGGAGGCGGCGCGGCGGCGCTTTAGAGGCTAGGGCACGGCCGCACGGACGCATGGCAGCGGGCAGCCGGCAATCAACCATCGGACACCGTGGGCGCGAAGGCAGCGACAGGCAAGGCGGCGAGCCGGCGACAGGCTCCGAGATCAGCAAGGCGGCGGCCGCGACTCGGCAAGTCCGCAGGGTTTGCAGATGACGCCGCCGAAGAAGAGGATTAAGTATGTAATGAAAGGTATAATTTAGTTGTACTTCTTCGGTTCTTCCCCTTGATCGCATCATTTCAATTGTGTCATGTATGTACTCAGGTTACTTGCTTGAACATTTATTTAATTATTCTATTGGTATTGCTCCAACCTCCAATTAGTTTCTCTTGTGTTCTCTTATACAGATTTAAAGAGTATTTTTGCCAAAGCCAGTGGCACTAGCACCTCAAGCCCAGCTCCAACTTTGGAAGTAGTCGTTGAACGACGAGAAGAGCGTGCGCATCAAGAGAATGTGCGGATTGAAGTTTCAGCATCTGTTCAAGAGGAAGAGAATGAAGGCGAAAATTATATTGAGAATGAACCAATAGCTAGAGACGGGGGAGAAGGCAAGTTCATTGAGGAGTTACATCCTGACCACATCCAGCCTGATCCCGGGCTTCGTATTCCAATTAATAATTTTCATCCCAACATTAGAGATGAAGTTAGATTGGCTTATGTGGCAAAGGGTCCAACTCGACCGGTCGGTCATACGTACGAACGTGATCATTTTGACAGGGCCTTTTGTGAAGCATGGTATGAAAAAAATCCTTGGTTGGAATATAGCGTGGAAAAGAATGCAGTCTATTGCTTTTATTGTTTTCTTTTTAGACAAGATCCGGTGGATGAAAAATTTGGTCATACTACCTTCACCAAAGATGGCCACAGTACTTGGAAGAATGCATACAAGGCATTTCCTCTTCATGTTGGTGGCCCCAGGAGTATCCACAATCAATCAAGGACAGCACATGAAGATTTTAAACATCAAAGCTCAAGTCTGAAGCGTAAGGTTACACTCTATAACAAAGAATCATTAATCAAGTACGAGACCCATTTGGAAACATCTTTGGGGATTGTAAGTTTTCTTGCATTGCAAGGTGAACCATTTCGTGGACACAATGAATCTGCCCTTTCCTTAAATAAAGGTAATTTTCTAGAGATGCTTGATTGGTACAAAGCAAGAAAGGAGGAAGTGAGAATTGCGTTTGATGAGCTATGCCCAGGAAATGCACAAATGATTTCTTCAACAATTCAAAAAGCACTTGCCAAAAGTTGTGCAGATGGGGTCCGAAGAGCAATAAAACAAGAGATGGGGGATAATCTTTTTTCGGTTCTTATTGATGAATCTCGTGATACATCAGTAAAAGAACAAATGGCCTTGGTTGTGAGGTAAGCCATTGGTTACTTTATTATGTGTTCCATCTTTTGCCTGGTAATCGCCTTTTTTTCTAATTAACTAATTGTATTATTTCTTCTATGCCTTACAGGTATATGAGCAAGGGAGAAGTTATTGAAAGATTTTTGGGTATCAAGCATGTCAAGGAGACAACAGCAGAAGCACTAAAGAAAGCATTGGTTGAGGTTCTTGGTAAGAATGGGCTACTTATTGCAAATTTACGAGGGCAAGGGTATGATGGAGCATCTAATATGAGGGGAGAATTCAATAGTGTTCAAAAACTTGTCCGAGATGAAAACCCATATGCTTTCTATATGCATTGTTTCGCCCACCGATTGCAGCTAGTAGTTGTTGCTGTCTCAAGATGTTGTTCTTCCATTGAGGATTTCTTTGAATATGTGGCCTTGATTGTGAACGCCGCTGGTTCGTCTTGCAAGAGGAAGGATATATTGCTTGATAAGCAACGCATAAATCTGTTGGCTAAGTTAGAGAGTGGAGAAATTTTCTCAGGAAGAGGGAAAAACCAAGAAACATCATTGGCTAGACCAGGAGATACAAGATGGGGCTCTCATTATAAAACACTAGTTCGTATAGAATCGATGTGGGATGCAGTTATACAAGTGTTAGCTATTGTTCATGAGGATGAGCGTAATCCATCTAGGGCAGGAGGTTTGGTGCAGATAATGGAGTCTTTTAGCTTTGTGTTCATCATGAAGTTGATGTTGCAAATCCTTCGCATTACAAATCAGTTGTCACTTCTCCTCCAACGGAAGGATCAGAATATTGTTCAAGCCATGTCTTTGGTTACAGATGTGAGGTCTTCCTTGGCCAACTTGAGGAACCATGGTTGGGAACCACTCTTTGAAGATGTCAAGATCTTTTGTAATGTTAATGATATTCCGGTTCCAAATATGGATGAAGCTGTACCGAGATTTGGCCGATCAAGAAAAGGAGGGAGAAATAATGTTACTCAAGAACATTTTTTTCATGTTGATACCTTCTATGCAGCGATAGATGCTATCACCACAGAGCTGGATCATCGCTTTAATGACATGGCTTCAGAACTGCTATGTGGATTTTCTTGTCTTGACCCAAGAGACTCATTTTCCAAGTTTGATTTGGACAAAGTTGCTAAGCTTACAGACATCTATGATGCAGATTTCTCCAATGATGACCGTAAGCGTATGAAAACCGAGCTCCAGTTGTTCATCAACCACATGAGAAGACATGATGACTTTAGAGTTTGTTATGATCTTGCAAGCCTAGCCAAGAAAATGTTTGAACTTGAAAGAAATGTTATGTTCCCTCTGGTTTATCGCCTTATTGAGTTGGGGTTGCTTCTACCGGTGGCAACGACATCGGTTGAAAGGGCCTTCTCAGCAATGAAGATCATCAAGACTGATTTGCGCAGCAAGATGTCCAATGGTTGGCTTGATGACTTAATGGTGTGCTACATCGAGAGAGAGATATTTAAAGGACTTGATCTTGCTAAAATTAAGAAAGAATTTCAACATGAAGGTAGAAGAATGCCATTGCCACGTTCTACTTAATGAGAGTAAATCTTCATTATGGGTATGTATTCTTTCTAACTATCTTCACTTGCATAATGTTGTTTCTATCATTATATCCTACTAGTTACTAATTCATGATTTATCTCTGGTGTTTATGTTTTATAGGTCATTTTTATGCCGGTCTAGGTAATATAAATGGTTTTTTTGGCACTCAATCATCCATGTAATCTTCATCAGCTGAGGTATTTAGAGTGCCAATAGTTAAGTTTTGATTTCGGTTTTATTTGTTGAACACCAAGTAATGTTTATCGAGAATTCTAGTGAGCACTTCCATAGTTGAATTATACATGGTTTTTTTTGTTCATACACTCCGCCACACCTAGAAATTATTCCTGCGTTCGCCACTGGCCACGAAAGGATCTACCTCGTCTAGGTGTTGTAGCACTACCAAGTTTGCTCTGTCAAAGTCGCTGCGTCGATCTGAGTATGCCACGTGCAGTTCCCTGCGACCGTTGCAGTGACCTTCTCCTTCGAGCCTCCCATCGTGCTTGTTAACGGGCAAACCAACACTAACACCAGGCGGCTGGTCTGCGCCATATAGAAAATTCTCACAGAAAGAGATGCACTCTTGTGTCAAATAGCCCTGGACGATGCTTCCATCCGGACGGGACATGTTACGAACGAATCCTTTGATGATCCCATTCATCCTCTCAAACGGCATCATGTTGTGCAGGAATGACGGCCCCAGGTCTATTATATCATCCACAATATGGACACACAGATGCACCATCACGTCAAAGAACGCGGGCGGGAAGTACATCTCAAGCTCATTCAGTATCACAACGATCTCTTCATGTAGCCTTCGGAGCTGCTTCACACTAATCGACTTTCGAGAGATGACGTCGAAAAAGTTGCAGAGACCAATAAGCGTGTCACGGACGTGCTTGTCCATTATCCCTCTAAGGGCAACAGGTAATATCTGCATCATCATCACATGACAGTCATGAGACTTCATCCCGCTGAACCTTTTCTTGTGCGTGTCTAGATATCTACTTATCTTGCCACAGTAACCGGAACTAACTTTGACTCCGTAAGGCACTTAAAGAATTGATTGATCTCAGCCTGACTTAAGGTGAAGTAAGAAGGGGGGGGCAATAATCCTCATTCTTTATTTTATTGCCCTTCTTCTCCCGTGCCTCTGTCTCCGTCTCTGTCTCGTCTGACATTTTACGTGGCGGCATGTGCAGATCTTCCCTGATTTCCAAATCTTGCAAGTCTTTTCTTGCCTTCGGCCCATCCTTGGTCTTATCCGGCATGTTCATCAGTGTTGCGAGCAAGCTCTCAAGGACATTCTTACAGATATGCATTTGATCAAGGCAATGAGGTGTATCGAGTTTGTGCCAGTACTCCAAGTCCCAGAACACAGACCTCGTCTTCCATACCTTCAGCAGCGGCTCCGGCGCCTTTCTCATCGTCTTTCCCGGCGCGGGGCACTCCTTCTAGTTTTTGAACAACTCATCGATTTCGGCACCGCTCCGCTTACGTGGAGGTCCTCGATGCTCAGCGTGACCATTGAATAGATCTCCACGGTTTCTCCACGGGTCGTCCTGTTCGAGCCATCTTCGATGCCCATGTACACGATTTTCCCAGACCCGCCATCTTTCCTTGACGTTAGCTGCTGAGACGTCGTATCATCCATGCACCGCGTGCATCCGCAATATCCATGGCACACCTGGCCTGCCACATATTCGTAACCAAGATAGTCGTGCACTGTCGTGATCAGCGTGGCTCTCATGTTGAAATACTTGCATTTGCTGGCGTCCCATGTCTTGGCCTGTGTTTTCCATAACGTGTCTAACTCCTCCTGAACTAGCCCCAGATACAAATTAATATTATTTCCTGGTTGTTTCGGCCCTTGAATAAGCATGCTCATGTGAATGTACTTCGATTTCATGCACAACCAGGGGGGAGGTTGTACATCCATACAAACACGCGCCATGTGCTATGGTCGGTGCTCTGGTTGCCAAACGGATTCATGCCATCGGTACACGCGCCGAGCACGATGTTCCTTGCATCACATTCAAAATACCGATAGAAGCTATTCAATGCTCTCCACTGGCTTCCATCCTTGACGTGTCTCAGCTTCGGATCATCTGCATCGTCGGGCTTCTTCCTCTCCGCGTGCCAGCACATTAGCTTTGCTTCCTTGGGATCTACAAAATACCTCTGGAGATGGGGAGTGATTGGTAAGTACCATACCACTTTCTGGAGACATTTCTTCCCGGCCTTCTTGTATCGAGAAGCATTGCACACCGGACAACTTGTTTTTTCCGCGTGCTCCTTCCGATAAATTATGCAATCATTGATGCATGCATGGTATCTAACGTGTGGCAGATCAAGAGGGCACATGATCTTCTTGGCCTCATCAACACTACTAGGACACAGATTACCCTCGGGAAGAACATCCTTTAGGTACTTGAGATGCTCATCGAGGCTAGTGTCGGTCCATTTGTTTTTAGCCTTCGTCTTCAGCACTTGGAGCCTGAAACTCAAGCGGGTCACCTCAGGATTGCAACCATCATACAATGGAGTGGTCGAGTCTACCACCGGTTGCTCCAGCTTAGCCTCCTCTCTAGAAGCAGCTCTCTCAGTACTCGTCTCCTTGCGAAGCAATGCTTGAACAAGAGGGTCCCGCATGATTGAACTTAGTACCGACGAACTCTGCTGCGTGGAGTCCATGTCGTTCTCTCCGCCGCCATGTCTGGCCCCTTCTCCGCCGCCATGTCCGGCCTCTTCCCCGCCGCCATTATCGATCATCTCTTCGTCTTGCCCCGTGTCATCATTGCCTGCCCCGTCGGCATCCTCAACATCGTCATCCTCATCTTCAGTTATCCACCGAGTATAGCCATCCATGAAACCAGTCATGAGCAGGTGCGCTTCGACACGACCATCGACATGGGGGTCAAGCCAAACTATTCCTTTGCATTTTTGACACGGACATAAAACCTCTGTCAGGTTATTTTCCTTCATGTCCTGCACCGCCGACCACAACCACCTGTCCACCATCGTTCCACTAACCATCGTGAACTCTGCACGGTAATAATAAACAAATTGATTATAAAAATGCGTGCATTCATCAAAGTCATACAAAAATTCGGCATGACGTTCCTTAAAAGTAGGACATATATAGATCTAGAGTTTGCCCGGAATTCGCGAAACGGAACCAAATCGACATTTCGGCAAAACATAGGCAACTCAAATGCACAATTTGGCGTCAACTCATGCCACACACACAATTTTCATAAAAATATCACACACACATGCATAAACATATTTCCATTTTGCAAAAGCATGAAATATTAATCACACCTCTATCTCGAGATCGAGCACACGGTGGAGATGATGATGTAGGGAGGTCAAAAGTGCACAAAGCTCTTCTTGACAAAGAAAGATCTAGTTAGGGGGCAAATAGGTCACTTAACTAAATGCTACATCTACCTAGCTAGCTAATTTGGGAGGAGACAACTTCAACTAGTGGAGGGGGGAGGAAAAAGAGAAAGGAGATGAATTAATGGAGGTGGTGTAGTTATAGCTAGGAGTAATGAAGAGAGAGAAAGGTAGGTAGAAGAGGGAGAGTAATGGGGGGAGAAGTATTGAGGAAGAAGAAGAGTGAGAGAGGGAGGATGTGGGAGGGTAGGGGAAAGGGAGGAGAGGAGATGGGGAGGGGGAGGTGGAAAAGGTGGTGGGTCCTGCGTCTTAGCAGTAGCGCGGGAGAGAAAGCGCGCTGCTGCTAAGAGCGTAGCAACAACGTGCTTTCCTGTCACGCGCTACTTCTAAACGGGCCAACCCTGTGCACATTTTCAAAATTAGCAGCAGCGAGGTGACAAAAAAGCGCGCTGCTACTATGGCATTAGCAGCAGTGCGCTCCCTGGCACCGCGCTACGGGTAAACTTATGTCGTTGTGTACTGTCGGTGGATTTTTGTAGCAGTGCGGTTTAAGCGTCACGCGCTACTGCTAAGTTTGCACCAGTAGCGAGCTTTCCGTAGCCGCGCTGCTACTACTTAGCAGCAGCGCCTGTTTTTATGCCGCGCTGCTGCTAAGATTCTGTGTATAAGGTTTTCCCTAAGAGTGTAGATGCTTATTCTCTTCCCACACATATTTGCATCACTTCCTCCCATTTGCATGCTTGTTCCCATGATGTCCTTGATTGTGCTCAACTTATATGCTTAAATGCCATGCCACACTTCTTTGTCAAACCATATGCTTTGCATGATGACGACACTTGTTTGGTGACTCACCTCTTGAATGCTTGGTTTTGCTTTAATGCCAACCACATTTTTTTCCAAGTGCTTGTTATTATTGCTCCTTTTGAAGGAATTACAAGATGGTGCGACATTGGAGAGTGCCCATTTCAAGCTACAAGATGATGAATGCTTGGTAATCGTCAACTTCTACACGGCAACACAATCTCTTTCCCATGGTGATTTGGATTTCGATTCGAGGTCGGATCTTTCCCAAGGGGGGGGGGGATGATGCGGAGCATCCTATGGACACACTACTAGAAAAAGGCTAATTAGTGGCGCACCTGTTTTGGCCATTAATGGCCCACTACAGGTGCGCCACTATTATAACGCCATTAGTAACAAATAGTAATGGCGCACCTCTGGTGCGCCATTACTATCCCAGATAGTAATGGCGCACCTATAGTGCGCCATTACTATGCCTATATGGCTTAGTAATGGCGGACCACATAAAAGTGCGCCATCACTAACAATTTTTTTCAATTTGTTTTCAGAATTTTTTTCTTTAGATTTTTTTTCTTAATCCCGGGTCACTATGGCTTATTCTCAAGTCAAATCGCACTCTGTGGTCCTGGCAGTTACCCGGGAGGTCACAGCCTGTGTTCCAATTAATCAGATTATTTCCTAGGCATATCTTTTGATCCTCTGATTGCCTCCCTCGGGAAGCCAACCAGAGTCTCAGGGGCTACTATCTATACACAGGTGTATTTTGTGAATAAAACACAATCGATCATGTTCTAGTACAAACCTCGAAGCTTCTTAGCAGGCCCATGAAGGCCCCATTCAATCCACTTTTCACGGACATGGCCTTTTCGACCACTATGCTCATCAGGGTACGATGTTCCTCTGAGACAGACACCTGCCGCAGCATGTTCGTCAATATATCCGACGCTTCTGGGTCTCCGGAAGCTGCTAAAGGAGTACGGCCTCCCTTTGAAGGAATCCGTTTATTCGTATCCGACTGTAGACCGGACTGCTCGGGACCTCCATTATCAGTCTCCGGACCCTGGGCCACCGAAGTATCACCTTCAGGTAGTGTCTTCGTCATCCTTTGCACCACTTGTTGATCGGGGGAGACCCTCCGCGACTACACCTCGAAGTCGTCCGCCCTATTGGGCAAGGAGACTGGTGGATGCGTCTCGCTTTCCATCATCTCCGGGAGAAGGTCCCTCGAGGAAGAGGATTGTTGGAGAAGACTGCGTGCCGAACTACAAAAACATATATTCTAGACGTTACAAGAAATGAACGGGACATATTTAAAACACCCTTGTTCACTTACGATTTGTCCTGAGGCTTGTCCTCATCATGGGACTGCGCGATGACGTCGTCCTCCAAGCCTGAGCCACCCGACAGAGGCATCTTGTTGTGTGAAGCCAGCCCCTCCCGGCAGCCAGACTGAGGACAGTCTAGATGGTCGTCGGCTTGACGAGTGGGCTGAACGTCTCGTCGTAGTCCACGCCAGCCTGCTGTGTGAAGCCGCGAAGCACCCAGCGCGCCTTGTACCGGGCGAGAGAGCCGTCAGGATGGAACTTGTGTTGAAAAATCCACTTCCCTGTGACAACATTAGCACCTGCAGGACGGGACACCAAACTCCAAGTGTTATTCTGCATCAGTGCGTTATATTCGTCGATCATAGCGTTCTACCAGTTTTCATCCCAGAGGGCAACACGGCAAGAGGAAGGGATGGGCCTAATGGAGGAGGAGGTAGAAGAGGAAGCAGCGAGGGCTTTAGGTTCAGCAAACCCGGTTTTGGCCCGCGTACGCATGTGATGGAGATTGGTGGGTGGTTGCACTGGCACGGCGCGTGGCGGGAGCGCAGGAGCAATGGGCGAACGCGTGGGTGTTATGTGCATGTGAATGGGAGGGGCCGGGAGAGGGTGCATGCAGCGGCGGGGAGCCGGGGGAGTGGGATGTGCATGCACATGGGATGGTGGATTCGGGGAATCTCGGGTTGCTGCATGGGGGGGGGGGGGCGAAGCGGGCGGGGTGGGGCGCGCCGATTGGGTGGGCTGATCTGCGGGCGCAGGCAGGTGCGGGAGCGGGCGCGGATTGGGGGAGAGGATCCTAAGGACCCGGCACGTGGGCGTGGGGATCGAGGCGAGGGGGATCTCGAGGAGGGCACGGGCGGATGCGGATTGGAGGGAACGACGACGCGAGGTTCGATGAAGATTTGTGGCCCGAGATCTTCTGCGACCGGGTGACGGGCGGGCTGCGGTCTGTCGGGAGTAGGACGGTAGGGAAAAACGGGTTCGTCAAACGTGACGTGAAGGGAAATTATCACCATGCGAGTGTCTAAGTCCAGACACCGATAGCCCTTTGTGTTCCAAGGGATACCCGAGGAAGACCCAACGAGAAGAGCGAGGGGCAAGTTTGTGGGGGCTAGTGGCGATGGTGTTAGGGAAACAAAGACATCCAAAAACGCGCATGTGATCGTACGTGGGGTGTTTGCCGAGGAGACGGAAGTAAGGAGTCTCGGATGCAATGGCAGTGGAGGGTCGTCGGTTGAGAATGTAGGTTGCGGTGTGGAGGGCCTCAACCCAGAAGGCGGGGGGTAGTGTGGCATGTATGAGAAGGACTTGAAGTATGTCATTGGTCATACGGAGTAGGTGTTCGGCTTTCCCATTTTGCGGCGAGGTATGAGGGCATGAGAGGCGAAGGGAGGCACCATAGCGGGAGAAGAGGTCGCGTAGGGAAGTGGTGAGGAATTCGCCGCCGTTGTTGCATTGCATGCACTGGATGGGAACATGAAATTGCGTGAGGACGTACGCGTGAAAATGATGGATTACTTCTACATGGTATCGGAGTAAGAGGTCTCGAGTTCAAGACCCGGCTGGCGCAAATAAAATTGCAACCCACTTTTGGTCCACGTTTAGGCCTGAGGGAGCCACGCGTGAGGGGGAGTGTTGACGTATAATGTGCTGCCTAGTATCTTTCATCAGATCGGTCTTTTGGTTGCATTGGCTAGAGCATGCACTTCTACATGGGAGCCGTGCCCACGGCCACGACCGCGCCCATGGCCACGCTCGCGACCGCCGGTGTCGCAATCGGCGGCGGGAGGGGTGGTGTCACCTTTGCCCCTGTCGGTGGAGGTGCCCGAGGATGCCGAGGACCCCAAGCCGGATCCGATGGTGAGGGCGGTGGTGGTGGCCTCCAGGAGGGCGTCGAGGCGAGGGCGCTCATTGGTGGAGATTTGCTCCATCCGCAGCCGGGAGCGCGCCTGCACGAACGTCAGGAAGGGTGTCTGCATGGGGAGCAGAGTCACCATGATCTGAAACTTGCGGTTGAGGCTGCAAATGAGCTGAAGGGTCAACGTACAGCTAGTGATGCGCTCGTCGACGTTGCCGAGGTCCGTGGCGAGGGACTTGAGACGCCGACAGTACTCGGCAATGGAGAGGTCCCCTTGGACCAGATTGCGGAATTTCGCGCCGAGGATCACCGCGTGACCAGCTTGATTGTCACGGAAGAGAAAATGCAGTTGCTGCCAAATGTCAAAGCCGGTGCTATTCGGCGTGGCGACCACATCCAGGAGTTCGTCGGCAACGATGCCGTGGAACCAGAGAACGATGATTAGGTCATCGTTTCGCCACATGGCGCTTTAGAGAAGTGGCTCGGCGGCCACATCGAGATGGTGATGCACTGGATAGTTGCAACAAACGACGTAAAAGATCTGGCACCATTTGGAGTAGTTACCCGATTCGAGTTCGAGCCGGTGGTGGGAGAAGTGGTTGATGGAGGGTGGCAGGCCAATCGCAACGGTGGAGGAGCCGACGCTGGGCGCGTCGGGACGGAGGGCCAGGGCGCTGCTGGAACCGCCGGGCGCAAGCTGTTGAACGGGGACGCTCCCCGCCGTTCGGAGAGCAGCCGCGGTGGGCTGCGCGGGTGGCGCGGACGCCGGGGCCGAGGAAGTAGGGGCGGCCTCGGGCACGGCCTGTTTGCTACGGAGGACATCATGTGCGAGGAGAGCCGCGCGGGGCGCGGTCGGTCGAGAAGGGGTCGCCAGGGACACAGGCGGAGGAGCTGTGGCTAGAGGGAAGAGGGCGAAGGGGTTGCTCGCCGGCGTGTCGAGGTCGCCGCCGGAGCGCGTGCGGCTAAGGAATCGATGCATGGCGGAAGCGAGGGGATAGGATTGGATGAGCGTCTGATACCAAGCTAGGTTTAGTAACTCTCACACTCTGTATTCCTTGGCCTCGAGGGCTTATATGGTGTTACAAATGAGAAGTACAGAGGGGGAGGGAGAGAGTACAATGGCAGCCCTGTATGGCAGGGCGTGCGGGGCGCAGCAGGCGCATGACCTACTCTAGTCAGTTGGAGACGTGGGGGAGTGGAAGAGGAGGCCATTAGACTAGCTATAATGGGTAGTAACATAGAGCAGTAATATGTTCATGTTACTATCTCTATAGTGGGGAGTAACATATGTGTGGTAAAATGCAATACTTTATTTATTATGCTATAGACTCATCTTGTTTTGATATAACTCATACTAGTAGTAACTAGCTATATTACTACATGGCTCTCTTTCTTCATTTATTGCTTGTCACATCATCTATTTTATCTAGATATGTGTGATGTTACTACCTATGTTACTCTCACTGTTGGTAGTCTTAGCCACCAGAGGGGCGACCTGGAGTGTTGTCGAACAGATATATCTTTACTTGGTCAAATTTCTCTCGCAGTAGCTGAGAATTTGCAGGATGAGGCGACGACATTAATGGAACTGCCTAACCAAAGGGGAGAGATATGACGATCTTAGTAAGAGAGTTAGCATCATCTTGCTAAAAGTTTTATCATGAATAGTTCATGGCATAAATCTAATTATGTCGGTTGCCTTTCCTGCCTAGGTCATGACACCAAACCTCACCTGCCTCCCTTTTTTAGAGTAAATAGTGCATCCAGTGACTAGGTTGGGAGGCCACTCATAAACTGATTGATTTGTCAGAGGTGTGCATTTGTAGGTTTGATAAAAAACAGATCAAAATATTTCCATCAGGCGAATAAAATGCTTATATAAAAAGCTTTTGTTACAAAGAACCAACTCAGATAATAATCATTTCTTGTATATTTGTGCATGTTGTCTATATATGTCGGAGCTGGTTTTTGGAACCTGGTGTTCGGTGTGCCTAGTTTCTAAAATGTAGCAAAAATCATATTTCTAGTTCTAAATTTAAGAAGAACAAATAACAATCATATGTTTTTTTGATGAAATAGCCCCCCCTTCCCCGCTTTGTATTACAAAGCAAACATCACCGATACAATCAGATAGGTGCCGGAGCGGAAGCAACACAAGCACACCTAAAAGAAACAAAAGAGAAAAAGAAAAGAAACAAATGCCGACACTGGCGGATCAACAAAAATGAAGAAGCTTCACGACCGCCGCACCCACCGGGGATCCTCCACTAAGCTCCTATACTCTGAAGTGCCGGTACCAATCAACACTCCAAGAAGGGACGCGATGATGACGACGCTGCTGCCAAGGGTTTCCCCCGATACGCGACGAGGATAGAGGAAGGGTACCCCCGACGCCCTCCAGGAAGGTCCGGCGGCACCCTCAGGCACCACCGCGTCGGTGTCGGCTCGGCCGACAGGGATTTCTCCCGATCCCAACCTTCACCTCGGGCGCTCCGGGTCACACCACCAAACAAACCACCACTCTGCGCCAAAACGGTCTTGAAGCTTCCGCATCGTCTCACCACGACACCGCGAAAGGGGCCTGCTCAATGAAGAAGAGGAGCCGGGACTCGAAACAACAACATCGTTGGCACACGGGAGGGCCCAACCTCCACCGTCAACGACGGTAACCGACCGGACGCAACATCAGGAGCATACAAGGCCTGTAGGCCCACAGGCCTGGCCGGGTCCGCAAATGCCCGTAAATCTCTCGCCGTCACGCTGCAGAAGGCATGCCGTCGACGCCACCACCACGAGTCCAAGCTGCTCCTCCTCCGCTCCACGTAGAGGACGTCGAAGCCATGCCAATGGCCGGCCCGCTAGGACCCAGATGGGACTGGGAGGGGAGACATCTGGGCCGGGGGCATGCTGCCGGCCACCGCACGTCACCATGCCGCCCCGTTGCCAAGGGGCAGCACCACCACCTCGCCCACCGCTGGTGACCGCCGCCGGGTCGCCGGGCCGCCGCCTAGCCGAGCAGCACCGCCGCCGTCCCCTGCCTCGGGAAGGGGAGCCGCGTGCGCGGGGGCAGGAGGTCTCGCCGCCGCCAACACCACCCGAGCCAGCGCCGGGGGCGTCCGCCGGCGGTGGCGGGGATGAGCTGGAGGACGGGGACGGCCGAGAGGGAGAGCAGGGGTACGCCGTCCCAGCCACCTCCCGAGGAGGCGACGCAGGGGCAAGACCGGGAGGGGGGAGGAGGAGGGGGGCGCGGGAGGGGCCGGGGTGCCCGCGCCCGGCGGCGGCGGAGGGAATCCCTAGCGGAGAGCTGCGAGGGCTGGAGCTGCGGGGCATCTCATATGTTTTTTTAGAGAATAAGACGCCTCATCAATTTCCATTAAACAGCCGACTAATCAGATTTACAAGATTTTCGAACCAAAAGGAAGCTAAAACAAGACATGCAAGAAAATAGAGCTAACAATATATTTGCCACCGGACTTATCATGAATAATATTAGCACTAATTTTGATTCAATGTATCCGCATATTTAGTTTTGCTATTTGCATGTAGTCTTAGATGGTTTAGGGAGTAGCTAGCCGGCAAGGTTTCAGCGGAGGCGCGCGAAGGACGCGAGATGCCGGACTGCCGTGCGATAAGGCGAGCACGGCGAGATGCCGATGACAGTGTGAAGCTGCAGTTCTGCGCGAGACGACAAGGTCGTGCGATACGGCGATGTTGTGTGAAGCAACAAGACGCGTGATGGAGTCTGACGGCCGGCTGGAAGAATAGCTAAAGCTGAGAAGATTCGGTGAGTTTGTTAGTGCATGCGATATACTAGCTAGCCTCCTGCGTGGGTTTGCATGATGGCCGGTCTTGTGTATATCCTGGAGCGATTTCAGGGGATAGAGACAGAGTCATGTGGTTAGTCTGTTAGTGGTGCGTGCGTGCGTGCGTGGTGTGTGGTGCCCGAGAGTGCTGACTAGCCAGGACGTGCGTAAGGCTCTCCTATGTATAAATAGTTCCATTGAGTAATGAGAATTAAAGGCCGTGAGGGCTGGTGAGAAAATGTAGCCATTGTGTTAACCAAGGAGAGAGCCTCCCGGCAAAGCTAGCAGCAGGTTTCTTCCTTGGCGTGTGTGTGTGTGTTTCCTGAGAGTTTCTTCCATGGGTGTGTGTTTGAGAGAAACCACAAAAAGAAGAGTAGTCAGAGGTAGAAGAAGGAGCGGCGCTGCAAGGAGAGGCAGCGCCAACAAATAATACTATGCACAAGATACAATTATACATTTAACGATGTGTGTTAACAACTTAACATAGATACGATTAAAAAAATCATGGTTAGAAATGTAATGGAATATCATGAGTCATCCGAGTGATATGAAAAAAAGAAAGAAAAATATTAGATTGCTTAGAGACGTTAGAGTCTAACACTATAAGATGGAGAAGTAGTTAACGGATGGGGTCAATGAGGAAGAAATCAAGGCGTGTCATTCCATGCATGAATGCACCTTGCTAGCACAGCTATTATATACTCTCCCCGCCTCGAATTACTTGTCGTCTGATTTTAGGCACGGCCTTTCTTGACTAGGCTCAACTTGTCTGATTTGTTAGAGTACAAAATGAATCTAATGATATTAATCCGGGTGGCCACTCATAAATGATTAATTTCTTGGAGGTATGTGTTGGTAGTCTTGATACAGAAAAGATGTTTCCATCAAACAAATAAAAAACTTCTAGGCGTCAAAACCTAAGCCATCTCCACCGTCGGCCATAGGTCCCCGTCCTATCATCCTTCCCTCGCCGCCATCGGTCGGCACCATGCTGCAAAGCACCGAGTGGCGGTAGTTAGCGATGGCGTGTCCCTCCCCTCCCCCCCCCCCCCAACTTCCCCATCTATGTGGGTTACTCTAGACCCCAGCAGTGGTGCCACCGCTAGCCCATGCTGTCGAAGGTGGGCCAGTTGCTTGAGGAGGTATGCCATGACTAATGGGGCCGTGTTCCACCTCACTTGTGTCTGTGGATCAGGGAACTTTGACCGAAGTTGACGCTTCCCCAAATCAAGGGCAGCATCATGGTCGTTGACCTATGAGGGGTGATTGCGGCATGCAAGGTATGGCCGCACTCCACTGCTCGTGGGTGAGGCTCCTCCGATGGTGAGCTCCTCCATGCACCAACCTGGTGTGGTCATATGGGCTCACTAGCAGTCTTGGGCTCGACCGGATCTTGTTGTGGTTGTGGGCTTGGGTCGGGCCAAGCCTTTCTATGGTTTGATGTCCTCCAACGATGATCTTGGACCAGCATGTTGGTGGAGGTGCGCAGGGCTGGAGTGTCGGATGCCGGGGCAGCAGCCTTAGCTGGCAGGTTGCACGTTAGCTCTCCATTGAGTAGCATGTCGGTGTTTCTTGGCCATGGGGGTGGCAAGGTGCATTGTGGCTAGTAGTCTTGGTGAAGTTGTCACCGTTGGTGGTGGCGAAGGGCTTATCCTGATCTTAGAGTTCTCGACCTATTGTGGTGGTTCTGGTGGCCTGATTCCCCCTTGGCAAGGTGTCTGGGAGGGTCTGAGTGAAAGCTCGGAGCCTCAACGCCCGTTGCCGTGATGCTTGCGGGTGTCATGTCCCTCTTGGGTGCATCGCCATGGTTCTCTCCTCCCTGGTAGTTCAGGATGAATACGCTTGTCCGCCCCGACAGACATGGTGGTAGTGGCGCATTGCGTTGTGACCCTCGTGGGGGTGTCGCCAGTGAGTGACTATCTTTCATCGCGGATGCGTGTTCAAAATGGTGGGGGAGATCCAATCGACCCTACCTCAACTCCAGTAACTCGTTATATCATTTGCACGTATCTTTTACACACGACAGCGTCCTCCCTTCGTCCTGCCTGCTTGCCGATGTGGATGTCACTTCTTGATTCAGAGCAAGAGGGCAGAGGGTCCTCTCCAGCGGTAGTTGGGCCGTGACGGTACAACAAAGCCGAGTGGTTTCTCCTAGGTGGCGTGTGGTATGATGTTAGTGGCGGTCCTGGTTGGGTAGGTGGTCCGGCCTCTCCTGTGCTTCTTCTCGGCGGCATGCTCGAGGCATCTAGTTGTGCACTTTCTGTGCTTGTTAGCATGTTTGGCTTGTTTTGCTATGCTTTTCTTTGATCGTCTTGTATGAGGATTTACTCTACACCATGTATCGTTTGGCTATGTAGCTTCATTTATAAAGCGAGCAAAATTTTGTTTCAAGATAAAATGATTGTATCAGCAGCTTGTTACGAAGAAACAATTCAAATAATAATCATATTTGGTGGTTCAGTAATAATCGCTTCTTTTGTATATTTATGCATGTTTACCATATATGTTGGAGCTGATTTTGGATCCTGGTCCCCGGTGTGCCCAATTTCTAAAACTTAGCAAAAATCATATAGTACTTAACATAAGACAAAAAAATAACGGTCATATGTTTCTTGATACAACAAGCCACCTCATCGATTTCCATTAAAGAAACCGTCAATCAAACATACAAGTGTTTTGAACCAAAAGGAAGCTAAAACAAAACATGCTGGAAAATCAAGCTAACAACAACTAAAGCAAGTTAGATAGCAAAGGGACCATAACTTACTTATTACATGCACCAGAAAGTGAGATACCTCAACAACAACTCCAGGAAGCAACTTTTGCAAATTCAACATTCACATATCAATCCTGAGCACAACCGGGTTCCAACCATGGCATACTTCACATGTATTGCAAGATAATCCTAGGTGTTCACCCCAGCATCAAACATATATTTAATTGTCATATAATAATCTATTATTTCGGAACAAGGGGAAATGAACCCAGAATTTTGATTTATTATGATAAATATGACACATCAGATTCCAAAAGAAGCAAATGAGATCATATTAGTGTGATAAATACAATATTGTCAATTATTCAGAAGGTAGAAATACATTCACTGATTACAGACACACAATGGCATGACATATGCTCCATTTATTTTATAGATTAGGATGCATATCTAGGAACTCAACCATGTCCTTCGCTTGTGCACTGGTCTTCCGGCTAATTAACAAAGGTCTGACTTAGTAGTGGTTGTTCTCCCAGAACTGAGCCTGGAGATAGTCAATTGTATTCTTTTCCACCTGAAATGCCTTGGCAAGAACATCATCTGATATTGGTGGGTCTGACCCAAACACTGCATTGGCAATTGTGATAGCCCCTGGGTTCTGGCTGCTTAGCGCGGCAATTGCAACAGCAGGCTGGTGGGGGTTGGGGTTGAATTGGAAGTGGATGAGCCCCACGGGGAAGACAAACACATCACCTTTGTTGAGCACCTTGGAGAGGAACTTGTTTCTGTTGGGGGCGGGCTGGTTGGATGTGACAAATCCAACATACAGTGTCCCCTCGAGCACCGTGAGGATCTCAGTGGCGCGAGGGTGCGTGTGTGGTGGGTTTTGACCCAAGGGAGCATAGTCGATGCGTGCAATTGAGATGCCGAGGGTGTTGAGTCCAGCAATCTGCATGACGTTGATCAAAGTGACGTTGGATCCAACCTTGTTGGGCACCCTAGGCTTGTCGAGGTTGGCCGCCTTGAAGAAGTCATCTGCATTAACCTCCAACGGGTTCTTGCAAACAAACCCATTGACACGGACTGGGGGCACAAGAGATGTACATGTAAGCTCAGATTTTTACAAAGTTGTTTTGACTTGCATATAATTTCCAGAAATAGATTTCAACATATGCATTTGGTGAAAACATGATGACAAAACGGATAGTACCTGGTGAATTCATGTCGGCGACACAAAAGTCCTGGAGTGGGCTAGGATCAGAAGCAGTGGCCTGCCATGAGACCAACGCAAGAAGTGCAGCAATGAGAAGGAAGGAAGAGGAGGATGCCATTTCGTTTTAGTGTCTTTGGCTCTTCTGTTCTCTCGTCTTCCTATTTCTGTTTCTGTCGTGAGTGACGATGGTTTGAACATGCAGGGGATGCATGTGTTTATATAGGCTTAGAACTTGTGAGCAATAGACAAAGTCAAGTGCACCCCATCAACAGATTGAAATGGTCTCTGGCTGCTGATTAAACTATTTTGGATAACTTTACAAGTTCCCTTTTAAGACACGTTTTCCCTTCAAAGAAGCAATGTGAAACTTTCTCCTGAGTCGCCACAATGCATACAGGGCTGGTTCCAGGAAAAGTCACCACCCATCACTATTTAGGAAAATATTTTTAAGATAAATAAATGAAATTTCACTAGTGTAATTAGATACAGTTATCATATACTTGGTCATAGTCTGAACTGGTGGTCTGGTGCGCATGCACAAAGTTAGTCAAAGAGCAGTTGAGGAAAGCCAAGTCATATAAGGTCAACAATTGTTTTCCAGCTCGAGGCCGACCTTGACAAATTATGTCACCTACTCATGCGTGGGCTTGATTCATGGGTAGCTAGTGGATTGTGCCGACAGGGAAGACATCGAGGTGCGTCCATCCATGCACGAATCTACCTAATACAATTGATATAGGTAGCAGCCCCTGTTATCATCACGGTAGTCAGATATGTATTTACTTGGGCAAATTTCTCTCGCAGTAGTTGAGTATATGCAGGAAGAGGCGACCACATTAATCGACCTGCCTAACCAAAAGGTTAGTCCCAAAAATAATATAAAAGTGGATAATAAAACCCATAAACATTCAAAGCAGTAGATAATATAACATGGAGCGATAAAAAATTATAGATACGTTGGAGACGTATCACCTGCCTCCTGTTACCATCCACCTTAGACGCACAGTTCGGGACCCCCTACCCGAGATCCGCCGGTTTTGACACCGACGGCGACCTTCCGAACTCCAGGCGTGAAGGGAGCAAGACTCCCAAGGGCTCCAAGTTCGGCCCCCGGCCGAACGCCGCGCCGGTACCTCTAGTGGTTCCGGACTCCGGCAGGCGGCCCCCTTCCAAGAGGGGCAAGCCGCCCGTGCCGGTGACCTCTATCCATCCAGAGGCACCGGACAACCTGCTGGGAGCGCTTCGCGGCGCTTGCATCGACGAAGAGCACCGCACTATTATGAGTGCGGTGATCAAGAAGGTTCAGTCCACCAAGAGGGGACTGACTGAAGCCTGTGCCAGCCTTCTAACAGGCTTTGAGATAAATATTTAAAATATAGGAAAATATTACCACATAGACAGTAGCCCCTGATGCTCTGTTTGGTGTTCACAAAGAATAGCCGAATAGAGGATCAAATAATATCTGCAGGAGTCTAATATAAATATGTCTGTATGCGTATGCAGGCTTTGCTGCTGACCTCTGCCGCACTGACTGCGGAGGTCGCTGCACTGAGGCAGAGCCTCGAGCGGTCCGAGAAAGAGCTCGGTCTTGCCAAGAGGCAGCTCGAGGAGAACAAAGGTAAGTAATGCCTTGTCGCTCACATGGATGTGCCAGGGGCCACGATCGAAGTGGCGGCCCGGAAGCAAGCGTTGTCCGAGGCCGAAGACAAAGCGGCCAAGGAGCGCACCGAGCGGGAAAAACAAGAGGCACGGGTGGGCGAGGTGCGGCAAGAGCTCCAGGCTCTCGTGAAGAAGCACGAGGCTTTGGAGCTTGACTCGAAGACGCGAGAGTCCCAGCTTGCCGCGACCCTCGAGAGCACAAAGCATGCCAAGGCTGAAGCCCAAAAGTCCGTCCAGGAAATTAAGACGATGAGGAAGATAGCGGTGGATAAGGCCTTCAATATGCAAAGCAAGCATGTGAAAGTAAATTACTTGTTACTTACCCGAGTCCGGAGCTCTTCAGGAGCATTCGCAGATTTGCCCCGCAGCGTGTCGGATGCCGTGAAGTATTACCGGGCCGAGGAGGGAAGCTCGACGGAGAAGTTGTTCTGGTCTCAGTATACTGGGACCAAACACTCGATGCCTGTGAGCGACCAGCTGAAGCAACTGGTCGAGCTGCACAAGGCGGCCGAGCAGGCCATGAGGGGCCTTATAGTCCGGATATGGCCTGGCGAATCCCTTCCCAACAGCTACTTCGTCCTGGTGAGGCGGCTTATGGATGCCTGCCCACGGCTGGAAGTCATAAAGCGGTCCGTCTGCATCGAAGGTGCACGCCGGGCTTTTGCCCGTGCGAAGGTGCACTGGGCCAAGATGGACGCCGAGAAGCTGGTGAAGGAGGGGCCGCCGCAGGGCAAAGAGCATCGCCACCCCGAAATGTATTATGAGGGTGTTCTGAAGGGTGCCCGTCTTGTGGCGGACGAGTGTGCGAAGCATGTAATTTTTGAATGAACTTGCTCGTGTGATACTGTATTATGAAAACTTGTTCATATGCGCTATGCAACGCTTGTTTGAATTTAAAATATTACCTTCTGTGCAGCTGTTTATTAAATCTGAGAGATGGCTAGTCGTTGGCTTCTGTCCCCATGCCACGAGTGCTGGGGTGTTTGGGATGAATCTGAGCACTCTGGTTCCCATTGTTGGGTCCTTCGAGGGAGGTGCTCAGCGTAACGAACAAGGCAATCAGACTATAATGCTTTATCAGTCTCACTTAGCCATAGAAGTCTACAATTTTAAATTTTGGCGAAGCCCTTAGTATTCGGAAGGCCGAATCCGGGGCGCTATACACGCCTTAAGCCGGACAAAGCCGACTCCTCGCTCTAAGCGGCATAAGTGTTTAGGGACTCGAGACCTCTCGAACAGCGACCAACTCTCGCCTTATCATGACAGTCATTTTTAGCTTTCTCTACTGAGGTGCTTGCCCAGATGAACCGGGGCACAATCGCAGTAGTTCTCCCAGTGCTACCTTAGCCGATATAGCGGAACATAAGGTACCAAAACACGGGAGCCGGGCAAACCCAACTATTGACCCAAGACATGATTCGGAGCCGATGCATATAATGCTATAAGTTCGGGGTGCCGCAGTGTCGAAAGTGTTCGGACTTCTCATGCCGTATTATGGGTATGCTTAAGCCCCTGGCGTATTGGCCGTACCAGAGTGTACGGGTGCTGAATGTCATGAAGGAACATATATATATATATATATATATATATATATATATATATATATATATATATATAAGAAAGAATAGAGAATGCGATAATAGTCTAGTGCTATGCATTGTTTATTCAAAAAGGTGCATCGAAGCAGAATGATACAAGTAGTGCGATAAGCAAAAAGTAGGACTATTTGACATGTCCCCTCCAAGGGAAACCTGAGGAATGATATTTAAAGCAAGTATTTAACTCGTTATCAGATACCACCTGGGAGTTCCGTGGTGTGTTGGGGAACGTTGCAGAAAACAAAAAATTTCCTACGGTTTCACCAAGATCCATCTATGAGTTCATCAAACAACGAGTGATCGGATGCATCTACATACCTTTGTAGATCGCGAGCGGAAGCGTTCAAAGAACGGGGATGAGGGAGTCGTACTCGACGTGATCCAAATCACCGGAGATCCTAGCGCCGAACGGACGGCACCTCCGTGTTCAACACACGTACGGTCAGCGTGACATCTCCTTCTTCTTGATCCAGCAAGGGGGAAGGAGAGGTTGAGGAAGATGGCTCCAGCAGCAGCACGACGGCGTGGTGGTGATGGAGCTGCAGTACTCCGGCAGGGCTTCGCCAAGCTCTATGGAGGAGGAGGATGTGTTGGAGAGGGAGAGGGAGGCACCAAAGGCAAAGGTGAGAGGTCCTCCATCCCCCCCCCCACTATATATAGGGGGGCATAGGGGGGTGCGCCGGCCCTAGGAGATGCAATCTCCTAGGGGGGCGGCGGCCAAGGGGTGGGGGGCTTGCCCCCCAAGCAAGGGGGCGCCCCCCTTTTAGGGTTTCCCCTACCCTAGGCGCATGGGCCCTAGGGGAAGTGGCGCCCCAGCCCACTTTGGGCTGGATCCCTTCCCACTTCAGCCCATGGGACCCTTCGGGATAGGTGGCCCCACCCGGTGGACCCCCGGGACCCTTCGGTGGTCCCGGTACAATACCGGTGACCCCGAAACTTGTCCCGACGGCCGAAATAGCACTTCCTGTATATAATTCTTTACCTCCGGACCATTCCGGAACTCCTCGTGACGTCCAGGATCTCATCCGGGACTCCGAACAACATTCGGGTTACTGCATATACATATCCCTACAACCCTAGCGTCACCGAACCTTAAGTGTGTAGACCCTACGGGTTCGGGAGACATGTAGACATGACCGAGATCGCTCTCCGGTCAATAACCAACAACGCGATCTGGATACCCATGTTGGCTCCCACATGCTCCTCGATGATCTCATCGGATGAACCATGATGTCGAGGATTCAAGCAACCCCGTATACAATTCCCTTTGTCAATCGGTATGCTACTTGCCCGAGATTCGATCGTCGGTATCCCAATACCTTGTTCAATCTCGTTACCGGCAAGTCACTTTACTCGTACCGTAATGCATGATCCCATGACCAGACACTTGGTCACTTTGAGCTCATAATGATGATGCATTACCGAGTGGGCCCAGTGATACCTCTCCGTCACACGGAGTGACAAATCCCAGTCTTGATCCGTGTCAACCCAACAGACACTTTCGGAGATACCCGTAGTATACCTTTATAGTCACCCAGTTACGTTGTGATGTTTGGTACACCCAAAGCACTCCTACGGTATCCGGGAGTTACACGATCTCATGGTCTAAGGAAAGGATACTTGACATTGGAAAAACTCTAGCAAATGAACTATACGACCTTATGCTATGTTTAGGATTGGGTCTTATCCATCACATCATTCTCCTAATGATGTGATCTCGTTATCAATGACATCCAATGTCCATAGTCAGGAAACCATGACTATCTGTTGATCAACGAGCTAGTCAACTAGAGGCTTACTAGGGACATGTTGGTGTCTAAGTATTCACACATGTATTATGATTTCCGGATAACACAATTATAGCATGAATAAAAGACAATTATCATGAACAAGGAAATATAATAATAATCCTTTTATTATTGCCTCTAGGGCATATTTCCAACAGTCTCCCACTTGCACTAGAGTCAATAATCTAGTTATATTGTGATGAATCGAACACCCATGGAATTCTGGTGTTGATCATGTTTTGCTCTAGGGAGAGGTTTAGTCAACGGATCTGCTACATTCAGGTCCGTATGTACTTTACAAATATCTATGTCTCCATCTTGAACATTTTCACGAATGGAGTTGAAGCGACGCTTGATGTGCCTGGTCTTCTTGTGAAACCTGGGCTCCTTGGCAAGTGCAATAGCTCCAGTGTTGTCACAGAAGAGTTTGATTGGCCCCGACGCATTGGGTATGACTCCTAGGTCGGTGATGAACTCCTTCACCCAAATTGCTTCATGCGCTGCCTCCGAGGCTGCCATGTACTCCGCTTCACATGTAGATCCCGCCACGACGCTCTGCTTGCAACTGCACCAGCTTACTGCCCCACCATTCAAAATATACACGTATCCGGTTTGTGACTTGGAGTCATCCAGATCTGTGTCGAAGCTAGCGTCGACGTAACCTTTTACGACGAGCTCTTCGTCACCTCCATAAACGAGAAACATTTCCTTAGTCCTTTTCAGGTACTTCAGGATATTCTTGACCGCTGTCCAGTGTTCCTTGCCGGGATTACTTTGGTACCTTCCAACCAAACTTACGGCAAGGTTTACATCAGGTCTGGTACACAGCATGGCATACATAATAGAACCTATGGCTGAGGCATAGGGGATGACACTCATCTCTTCTATATCTTCTGCCGTGGTCGGACATTGAGCTGAGCTCAATTTCACACCTTGTAACACAGGCAAGAACCCCTTCTTAGACTGATAAATATTGAATTTCTTCAATACTTATCAAGGTATGTGCTTTGTGAAAGACCTATGAGGCGTCTTGATCTATCTCTATAGATCTTGATGCCTAATATATATGCAGCTTCTCCAAGGTCCTTCATTGAAAAACTCTTATTCAAGTAGGCCTTAATGCTGTCCAAGAGTTCTATATCATTTCCCATCAAAAGTATGTCATCTACATATAATATGAGAAATGCTACAGAGCTCCCACTCACTTTCTTGTAAACACAGGCTTCTCCATAAGTCTGTGTAAACCCAAACGCTTTGATCATCTCATCAAAGCGAATGTTCCAACTCCGAGATGCTCGCACCATCCCATAAATCGAGTGTTGGAGCTTGCACACCTTGTCAGCATTCTTAGGATCGACAAAACCTTCCGGCTGCATCATATACAATTCTTCCTTAAGGAAACCATTAAGGAATGCCGTTTTGACGTCCATTTTCCATATCTCATAATCATAGAATGCGGCAATTGCTAACATGATTCGGACGGACTTTAGCTTCGCTACCGGTGAAAAAGTCTCATCGTAGTCAACCCCTTGAACTTGTCGATAACCCTTAGCGACAAGCCGAGCTTTATAGATGGTCACATTACCATCCGCGTCTGTCTTCTTCTTAAAGATCCATTTATTTTCTATGGCTCGCCGCTCAACAGGCAAGTCAGTCAAAGTCCATACTTCGTTTTCATACATGGATCCTATCTCGGATTTCATGGCTTCTAGCCATTTGTCGGAATCCGGACCCGCCATCGCTTCTTCATAGTTCGAAGGTTCACCGTTGTCTAACAACATGATTTCCAAGACAGGGTTGCCGTACCACTCTGGTGCGGAACGTGTCCTTGTGGACCTATGAAGTTCAGTAGCAACTTGATCTGAAGTTTCATGATCATCATCATTAACTTCCTCTCTAGTCGGTGCAGGCACCTCAGGAACATTTTCTTGAGTTGCGCCATTTTCCGGTTCAAGAGGTAATACTTCATCAAGTTCTACTTTCCTCCCACTTACTTCTTTCGAGAGAAACTCTTTCTCTAGAAAGGATCCATTCTTGGCAACAAAGATCTTGCCTTCGGATCTGAGCTAGAAGGTATACCCAATAGTTTCTTTAGGGTATCCTATGAAGACGCATTTTTCCGACTTTGGTTCGAGCTTTTCAGGTTGAAGTTTCTTGACATAAGCATCGCATCCCCAAACTTTTAGAAACGACAGCTTAGGTTTCTTCCCAAACCATAATTCATACGGTGTCGTCTCAACGGATTTCGACGGAGCCCTATTTAAAGTGAATGCGGCAGTCTCTACAGCATCGCCCCAAAAAGATAGCGGTAAATCGGTAAGAGACATCATAGATCGCACCATATCTAATAGAGTGCGATTACGACGTTCGGACACACCATTACGCTGAGGTGTTCCAGGCGGCGTGAGTTGTGAAACTATTCCACATTTTCTTAAGTGTGTGCCAAACTCGTGACTCAAGTATTCTCCTCCACGATCTGATCGCAGGAACTCGATTTTCCTGTCACGTTGATTCTCAACCTCACTCTGAAATTCCTTGAACTTTTCAAAGGTCTCAGACTTGTGTTTCATTAAGTAGACATACCCATATCTACTCAAGTCATCAGTGAGGGTGAGAACATAACGATAGCCACCGCGAGCCTCAACACTCATTGGACCGCACACATCAATATGTATGATTTCCAATAAGTTGGTTGCTCGCTCCATTGTTCCTGAGATCGGAGTCTTAGTCATTTTACCCATGAGGCATGGTTCGCACGTGTCAAATGATTCGTAATCAAGAGACTCTAAAAGTCCATCAGCATGGAGCTTCTTCATGCGTTTGACACCTATGTGACCAAGGCGGCAGTGCCACAAGTATGTGGGACTATCATTATCAATCTTACACTTTTGGTACTCACACTATGAACATGTGTAGCATTACGCTCGAGATTCATTAAGAATAAACCATTCACCATCGGAGCATGACCATAAAACATATCTCTCATATAAATAGAACAACCATTATTCTCGGATTTAAATGAGTAGCCATCTCGAATTAAACGAGATCCTGATACAATGTTCATGCTCAAAGCTGGCACTAAATAACAATTATTAAGGTTTAAAACTAATCCCGAAGGTAAATGTAGAGGTAGCGTGCCGACGGCGATCACATTGACCTTGGAACCATTCCCGACGCGCATCGTCACCTCGTCCTTCGCCAGTCTCCGCTTATTCCGCAGCTCCTGTTTTGAGTTACAAATGTGAGCAACCGCACCGGTGTCAAATACCAGGAGATACTATGAGTACTGGTAAGGTACACATCAATTACATGTATATCACATATACCTTTCGTGATGCCGGCTTTCTTGTCCCCTAAGTATTTGGGGCAGTTCCGCTTCCAGTGACCACTTCCCTTGCAATAAAAGCACTCAGTCTCGGGCTTGGGTCCATTCTTTGGCTTCTTCCCGGCAGCTTGCTTGCCGGGTGCGGCAACTCCCTTGCTGTCCTTCTTCAAGGATTTCTTACCCTTGCCCTTCTTGAACTTAGTGGTTTTATTCACCATCAACACTTGATGTTCCTTTTTGACTTCTACCTCTGCTGATTTCAGCATTGCAAATACTTCAGGAATGGTCTTTTCCATCCCCTGCATATTGAAGTTCATCACAAAGCTCTTGTAGCTCGGTGGAAGCGACTGAAGGATTCTGTCAATGACCGCGTCATCCGGGAGATTAACTCCCAGCTGAGTCAAGCGGTTATGCAACCCAGACATTTTGAGTATGTGCTCACTGACAGAACTATTTTCCTCCATCTTACAGCTGAAGAACTTGTCGGAGACTTGATATCTCTCGACCCGGGCATGAGCTTGGAAAACTATTTTCAGCTCTTCGAACATCTCATATGCTCCGTGTCTCTCAAAACGTTTTTGGAGCCCCGGCTCTAAGCTGTAAAGCATACCGCACTGAACGAGGGAGTAGTCATCGGTACGTGCCTGCCAAGTGTTCATAACGTCTTGTTCTGCAGGGAGAACAGGTGTGTCACCTAGCGGTGCTTGTAGGACATAATCTTTCTTGGCAGCTATGAGGATGATCCTCAGGTTCCAGACCCAGTCCGTGTAGTTGCTGCCATCGTCTTTCAGCTTGGTTTTCTCTAGGAACGCGTTGAAGTTGAGGACTACGTTGGCCATTTGATCTACAAGATATATTGTAAAAAAATTTAGACTAAGTTCATGATAATTAAGTTCATCTAATTAAATTATTCAATGAACTCCCACTTAGATAGACATCCCTCCAGTAATCTAAGTATAACATGATCCGAGTTAACTAGGCCGTGTCCGATCATCACGTGAGACGGACTAGTCAACATCGGTGAACATCTTCATGTTGATCGTATCTTCTATACGACTCATGCTCGACCTTTTGGTCTTCTGTGTTCCGAGGCCATGTCTGTACATGCTAGGCTCATCAAGTCAACCTACGTGTTTGCATGTGTAAATCTGTCTTACACCCGTTGTATGTGAACGTTGGAATCTAACACCCGATCATCACGTGGTGCTTCGAAACAACGAACTGTCGCAACGGTGCACAGTTAGGGGGAACACTTTCTTGAAATTATTATGAGGGATCATCTTATTTACTACCGTCGTTCTAAGTAAACAAGATGCAGAAACATGATAAACATCACATGCAATCAAATAATAATAGTGACATGATATGGCCAATATCACATAGCTCCTTTGATCTCCATCTTGGGGCTCCATGATCATCTTGTCACCAGCATGACACCATGATGTCCATCATCATGATCTCCATCATCGTGTCTCCATGAAGTTGCTCGCCAACTATTACTTCTACTACTATGGCTAACACGTTTAGCAATAAAGTAAAGTAATTTACATGGCGTTTCTCAATGACACGCAGGTCATACAAAAAATAAAGACAACTCCTATGGCTCCTGCCGGTTGTCATACTCATCGACATGCAAGTCGTGATTCCTATCATAATAGCATGAACATCTCATACATCACATATATATCATTCATCATTCATCACAACTTTGGCCATATCATATCACAAAGTACTTGCTGCAAAAACAAGTTAGACGTCCTCTAATTATTGTTGCAAGTTTTACGTGGCTGAAGTAGGGTTCTAGCAAGAACGTTTTCTTACCTACGTGAAAGCCACAATGTGATTTGTCAACTTCTATTTACCCTTCATAAGGACCCTTTTCATCGAATCCGCTCCAACTAAAGTGGGAGAGACAGACACCCGCCAGCCACCTTATGCAACTTGTGCATGTTAGTCGGTGGAACCGGTCTCACGTAAGCATACGTGTAAGGTTGGTCCGGGCCGCTTCATCCAACAATACCGCTGAAGCAAGATAAGACTAGTAGCGGCAAGAAAGTTGACAACATCTACGCCCACAACAAATTGTGTTCTACTCGTGCAACGAGAACTACGCATAGACCTAGCTCATGATGCCACCGTTGGGGAACGTTGCAGAAAAAAAATTCCTACGGTTTCACCAAGATCCATCTATGAGTTCATCTAAGAACGAGTGATCGGATGCATCTACATACCTTTGTAGATCGCGAGCGAAAGCGTTCAAAGAACGGGGATGAGGGAGTCGTACTCGACGTGATCCAAATCACCGGAGATCCTAGCGCCGAACGGACGGCACCTCCGCGTTCAACACACGTACGGTCAGCGTGACGTCTCCTTCTTCTTGATCCAGCAAGGGGGGAGGAGAGGTTGAGGAAGATGGCTCCAGCAGTAGCACGACGGCGTGGTGGTGATGGAGCTGCAGTACTCCGGCAGGGCTTCGCCAAGCTCTATGGAGGAGGAGGATGTGTTGGAGAGGGAGAGGGAGGCACCAAAGGCAAAGGTGAGAGGTCCTCCATCCCCCCCCCACTATATATAGGGGGGCCTAGGGGGGGCGCCGGCCCTAGGAGATGCAATCTCCTAGGGGGGCGGCGGCCAAGGGGTGGGGGGCTTGCCCCCCAAGCAAGGGGGCGCCCCCTTTTAGGGTTTCCCCTACCCTAGGCGCATGGGCCCTAAGGGAAGTGGCGCCCCAGCCCACTTTGGGCTGGATCCCTTCCCACTTCAGCCCATGGGGCCCTCCGGGATAGGTGGCCCCACCCGTTGGACCCCCGGGACCCTTCCGGTGGTCCCGGTACAATACCGGTGACCCCGAAACTTGTCCCGACGGCCGAAATAGCACTTCCTATATATAATTCTTTACCTCCGGACCATTCCGGAACTCCTCGTGACGTCCAGGATCTCATCCGGGACTCCGAACAACATTCGGGTTACTGCATATACATATCCCTACAACCCTAGCGTCACCGAACGTTAAGTGTGTAGACCCTACGGGTTCGGGAGACATGTAGACATGACCGAGATCGCTCTCCGGTCAATAACCAACAGCGCAATCTGGATACCCATGTTGGCTCCCACATGCTCCTCGATGATCTCATCGGATGAACCACGATGTCTAGGATTCAAGCAACCCCGTATACAATTCCCTTTGTCAATCGGTATGTTACTTGCCCGAGATTCGATCGTCGGTATCCCAATACCTTGTTCAATCTCGTTACCGGCAAGTCACTTTACTCATACCGTAACGCATGATCCCGTGACCAGACACTTGGTCACTTTGGGCTCATAATGATGATGCATTACCGAGTGGGCTCAGTGATACCTCTCCGTCACACGGAGTGACAAATCCCAGTCTTGATCCGTGTCAACCCAACAGACACTTTCGGAGATACCCGTAGTATACCTTTATAGTCACCCAGTTACGTTGTGACGTTTGGTACACCCAAAGCACTCCTACAGTATCCGGGAGTTACACGATCTCATGGTCTAAGGAAAGGATACTTGACATTGGAAAAATTCTAGCAAACGAACTATACGATCTTATGCTATGTTTAGGATTGGGTCTTGTCCATCACATCATTCTCCTAATGATGTGATCTCGTTATCAATGACATCCAATGTCCATAGTCAAGAAACCATGACTATCTGTTGATCAACGAGCTAGTCAACTAGAGGCTTACTAGGGACATGTTGGTGTCTAAGTATTCATACATGTATTATGATTTCCGGATAACACAATTATAGCATGAATAAAAGACAATTATCATGAACAAGGAAATATAATAATAATCCTTTTATTATTGCCTCTAGGGCATATTTCCAACATGGTGCGACATAGCTTTCTGCCTCCTTGGTTGTTGCATCGTGTGTCCGGCAATCGTACTACCGGACGGGGTTTCCAGAGATTAAAGTCCTGAAAGAGAGAAAAATAACAAAGCGGGAAGCCCCTAGTGCGGTTGAGCCGCGTCTTGGGGCGTGCCGTAGTCGTGCCCCCCTCCCTACCTGTGCCCATGGTATTTTCAATGCGTAATTATGTACGCGTGACACGGATTTCGCCGTTTGGCTGGTACTGGGGTGGGGGCCGCATTGCTATGCGAGCTCGGAACGTGCCAGGAGGTCTTGTTGCCGATTACTCCGGGCGCGCTTGAAGGTGTCCGGGTCTTGAATCGCCGAACTGGTGGATTGCCTTAAGAGGCTGCTTTGCGCTTCTGCTGCGAGGGCCGCAGTGTGCTCCTCCGTGCGGAGAGAGCGCTCTGTGTTTCCATTGACTGTGATGACTCCCCGAGGTCCTGGCATCTTGAGCTTGAGATATGCATAGTGTGGTACCGCGTTGAATCTCGCAAATGCGGTTCGCCCGAGAAGTGCATGATAGCCGCTGCGGAACGAGACTATATCGAAGATTAACTCCTCGCTTCGGAAGTTATCCAGGGATCCGAAGACCACTTCCAGTGTGACTGACCCTGTGCAATGGGCCTCTACACCTGGTATGACGCCTTTGAAGGTCGTTTTTGTGGGTTTGATCCTTGAGGGGTCTATACCCATTTTGCACACTGTGTCCTGATAAAGCAGGTTCCGGCTGCTGCCGCCGTCCATAAGGACTCGAGTGAGGTGAAATCCGTCGATGATTGGGTCTAGGACCAGTGCGGTGAATCTGCCATGACGGATACTAGTGGGATGGTCCCTGCGATCGAAGGTGATCGGACAGGAGGACCATGGGTTGAACTTTGGGGCGACTGGCTCCAACGCATATACATCCCTTAACGCACGCTTCTGCTCCCTCTTGGGGATGTGGGTTGCGTATATCATGTTCACCGTCCGCACTTATGGGGAGAACCTCTTCTGCCCTCCGGTGTTTGGCTGCTGGGGCTCCTCCTCGTCATTGATATGTAGCCCCTTATCTTTGTTTTCGGCGTTTAACTTGCCGACCTGCTTGAACGCCCAACATTCTCTGTTGGTGTGGTTGGCTGGCTTGTCGGAGGTGCCATATATTTGGCACGAGCGATCGAGTATACAGTCCAAACTGGACGGGCCCGGAGTGCTTCTTTTGAATGCCTTTTTCTGTTGACCGGGTTTAGAGCCTCTGAATCCGGCATTGACTGCCGTATCCTCGGTATTGTCGGTATTGACGCGTTGCTTATGTTTGTTGCGACGTGACCTGCCATTGCTATCCTTGGTATCTGAAGTACCGCGGTTCTTTGATATGTTATTGCTACGAGCCAGCCAGCTGTCTTCTCCCACGCAAAAGCGGGTCATGAGTGCCGTGAGGGCTGCCATGGATTTCGGCTTTTCCTGGCCAAGGTGTCGGGCGAGCCACTCGTCGCGGATGTTGTGCTTAAAAGCTGCTAGGGCCTCTGCATCCGGAAAGTCGATGATTTGATTTTTCTTTGTCTGGAATCATGTCCAGAATTGCCTGGCCGATTCCTCTGGCTCCTGAATTATGTGGCTCAAGTCATCGGCATCTGGTGGTTGCACATAAGTGCCCTGGAAGTTGTCGAGGAATGCAGCTTCCAGATCTTCCCAACAACCAATGGATTCTGCTGGCAGGCTGTTGAGCCAATACCGAGCTGGTCCTTTGAGCTTGAGTGGGAGGTATTTGATGGCATGTAGATCGTCACCGCGGGCCATGTGGATGTGCAGGAGGAAGTCCTCGATGCATACCGCAGGATCTGTAGTGTCGTCGTATGATTCGATATTTACAGGTTTGAAACCCTCTGGGATTTGGTGATCCATTACTTCGTCTGTGAAGCATATGGGGTGTGCGGCGCCTCTGTAGTGAGCTATGTCGCGATGCAGCTTGAATGAGTCTTGTCCGCTGTGTTCGGCCCGGATGGATTTACTTTTAATGTATCCAGCGTGACGGTTATCGTCTCGCGTAGTGGCGCACCCTCGTGATCCGTAGATCGATCTTGCATGTTTTGCTTTGTCCTCCAATACGTCTCGCAGGTCTAGCGTGTTTCCCCGTGCCTTGTCATTTTTATTTGAGTGGCATCGGGGTGCGGGCTGAGTTTTTGGCTGAAATGCCTCTCTATCGCGGCCACGAGGTGGCCGATCAGCCGCGTCATATGCTGGAGATGTAGGTGTTAATGCTTCCTCCTCCAGTCGGGGTAGCAACCTGCGCTTTGGGTAGCTCTTGGAGGGGCGTTTGAGTTCATATTCCTCGCCCGCAAGGACTTCAGCCATCTGTCAGCTAGCAAATCTTGATCAGCTTGAAGCTGCTGCTGCTTTTTCTTAAGGCTATTTGCCGTGTCTATAAGCCGATGCTTGAAGCGCTCTTGCTCGGCGGGATCCTCCGGCACGACAAATTCGTCGTCGTCGAGGCATGTAATTATCATCCTCCGCCTCTCCATCTGCCGCTCTCTCAGGAGGGCTGGCTTCTCCATCCTCCTGCTCTAAATCTTGCTGGAGGGGATTGTTGTCGTCTTCGGCACTGTCCGGAGTGCTATTATCTCCTGTGCCGGTGTCACCGCTTTTGCTTTGGCGAGACTTAGAGCGGCGCCGCTGACGTCGGCGCTTGGGTTGCTTCTTGGAGGGGTCATCCTCCGCTATCTCGTCGCCATTGCCTTCTTTGGGTGTGTCCACCATGTATATATCATATGATGAGGTGGCTGTCCAGTGCCCTGTTGGCAGTGGTTCCTCTTCGTCTCCCGCATCGTCGTCCATACCGTCGATGTCTTCGGAGTCAAAGTCGAGCATGTCGGTCAAATTGTCGACAGTGGCTACTAAGTGGGTGGTGGGTGGGCGGCGAATTTCTTCGTCATCCGCATCCCAATCCTGCCGAACATAGTTCGGCCAGGACTCTCCTGACAGGGAGAGAGAACTTAATGAGTTCAGTATGTCGCCGAAGGGCGAGTGCTGAAAGATATCCGCGGAGCTGAACTCCATGATCGGCGCCCAGTCGGATTCGATAGGCACGGGCGCAGGCGGTTCGGAGTCCGTGGCTGGGGAAGAATCCGGTAGTTCGGCGTCATGGCTCCCGTGAAGGGTAAGGTCGATACTCGGCTCGATCGCCGCTAAGAATACGACCTCAGTGGCGGGGTCTATCCACCCATCCATGGATGGCGCAATTGGCTCCGAATTGAGGGTCGGAGCGGTTGCCGGTGCGGTCTCCTAAACACTGTCAGATGGTAGAGCTAAATCATGCTCATCGTGACCGTGCGGCGCACTCGGCAGGGGCTCGAATCCGTCGAAGATCAAGTCTTCGCGGATGTCGCCCGTGTAGTTTAAGCTTCCAAACCTGACCTAGTGGCCAGGGGCGTAACTCTCGATCTGCTCCAGATGGCCAAGCGAGTTGGCCCGCAGTACGAAGCCGCCGAATACAAAGATCTGTCCGGGGAGAAAAGTCTCACCCTAGACTGCATCGCTATCGATGATCGAAGGAGCCATCAAGCCTAACGGTCACGACACAGAGGAACTCTCAATGAAAGCACCAATGTCGGTGTCAAAACCGGCGGATCTCGGGTAGGGGGTCCCGAACTGTGCGTCTAAGGCGGATGGTAACATGAGGCAGGGGACACGATGTTTTACCCAGGTTCGGGCCCTCTTGATGGAGGTAAAACCGTACGTCCTACTTGATTGTTCTTGATAATATGAGTAGTACAAGAGTTGATCTACCACGAGATTAGAGAGGCTAAACCCTAGAAGCTAGCCTATGGTATGATTGTATCTTATCCTATGGACTAAACCCTCCGGTTTATATAGACACCGGAGGGGGCTAGGGTTACACAGAGTCGGTTACAAGGAAGGAGATCTACATATCCGTATTGCCCAGCTTGCCTTCCACGCCAAGGAGAGTCCCATTCGGACACGGGACGAAGTCTTCAATATTGTATCTTCATAGTCCAACAGTCCGGCCAAAGGATATAATCCGGCTGTCCGGATACCCCCTAATCCAGGATTCCCTCTGTCGCTCCTCCATTTGTCCCCGAGTGCATTACACCAAAATGTCTAGCACACGGGAACGAAGGAGAAGCGACCCCAACGACAACAGTCGGGATTCTTCCTCCTCTCATATATATATATATATATATATATATATATATATATATGGTGGAACTCTCCCTCACTGATTCTTCTCTGACATATATTTGTGAACGTCGGTGATGGTAGCTCCTCTTTCGTTCCCGAGTGCATTACACCAAATTGTCTAGCACACGGGAATGAAGGAGAAGCTACCCCCACGACAACAGTCGGGATTCTTCGTCCTCTCATATATGATGGAGACTCGACAGACTTAAAGTCAACCCAAAATATCGTTTAATTATCTTTCTAAAAGAGGATTTGGCTAGTCTCACCTCGATGTCGGAGGGGGTCGGTGACGGGGATGACGACGGGGATGATGGAGGGGCCGGGGGCTCCTAGATTTCTGCGAAAACAAAAACCCTATAAGCTATCAACTAATCATATGCATATGCCTTGCATAGTGCTCTCCAATTATAGCATTCAAAGTAGGAGTAGTTTTCCAATTTGAGCATTCAATAAGCAAAATCAAATCGCAAAATAAAGTAGTATTCAAATTAGGACGCATTCGTACATCGTCGAATATTATCACTAATACACCTCGAATACTATCATACATATAGCATCGCCAGTACAGCTAGAACCGTAGCGCCCGACGGGTATCGGTGCGGGCGGTGGACACCCAAAGGGAAGGAACCATCACAGGATCATAGCTCCAGTGAGATCCCTGAAGAACCTGCCAGGTATTGTCGAACCTGCCCTCCAACGCAACCATGTAGCGACGGACGTGCTGGTCCTCCTCGCTGACACGGTGACGTACCACCTCCGCGGTGTCCGGAAGCCTCGGCACCGTCACTGGCCCACGCGACCGCCACCAAACAAGGATCGGGTCAACACGGGCTGGCTCCTCACCAACCTACGCCCCCCGGAAGGTAGCACCTCCCAAAACCAGCCCGGCGGAGCCCAGTCCCGGACATGGCCCCTCTGATCAAGCCGGCCTCCTCCGCCGAGTCGACGACGAGGATGCGGGATAGGCATCATCGACGTCGATGCGGGAATAATTGCTTTAACTAAAAAAACAAACTAGTTCTATTAATTTCCTTGCTATAAATAGAATAAAGTAGTACTTACTAAAAATAAACTAGCTAGTTTAACTAGTTCTATTATTTTTCTAACTAATTCTATTAAACACTTTCTAACTAGTATTTACTAAAAGTTATCGGGGAGGGGGGTACATATATCGACAACGACATACCCGATAAAAAAATAAGAAGAGGAAGAAGAAGAAAAAAAGAGGATAAGAAGAAAGGAATAAAGGACAAGATCGAAGAAAAAAAGAAAAAAAGAGAAGAAGAAGAAGGAATAGAGGAGAAGAAGAAAAAAATAGAATAATATACTCCCTCCGTTCCTTGATATAAGGTGTATAGAATTTTGAGAAAAAATCCAAAATATAAGGTGTATTGCGTTGCACCACTTATTTGGATAATTTTTTTAAGGATTTGATTACATTTCTTTATATCAGACAAGCTCCTCTATTTTCTCATGTCAAGTAGTCAAGTGAAATCTCGCTCAGTACTTGTGAAATTTTCCTTCCACGTGCGTTCTTTAATTTCCGTGCCAAAAACTATACACCCTATATTTAGGAACAGAGGGAGTATTATTCTATTTCTTCTTGTTGTCCTCTATTCCTTCTTCTTCTACTCTTTTTTTTCTTCTTTTTCATCTTCTTATTTATTTCTCATCTTCTTCCTTTCCTCTTCTTCTTATTCTTCTTCTTCTTCTCCTTCTTCCTCTTCTTATTTTCCTTTTTCTCTCCTTCTTTTTCTTCTAAATATGAACATACATAAATGACTTTGATCATACACAATTTTCAGATTCCTACACAGTATAAACATATACATAAAAATTCTATGAACAAAATTACAACAGAAAAAAATCATAAAAATTATATGAAAAAACTGACATATTCTTTGCATATGAACATACAAACATTTGCATATTCAATAATAATATCACTCAAAAAATCTAAACTACACATCTAAATTAATACATCTAAATTACAACAACTAAATTAACTACACATCCAAATTAATACAACTAAATTGCAAATTATATATATATATATATATATATATATATATATATATATATATATATATATATATATATATATATATATAGGGAATGGATTTGCTACCCACACTAGCTCTAGTGGTTGTTATCGGAACCGTTGGTTGGCTTTAGGATTCGCACTTTTAGGTGGATAAGGTTCTGATTTTCTAAATTACTGAATTTCGCCACATTATATTAGGAATGGTTGGCTGGACCTGTCTGTAGTGGCAGGCCCCAAAATGGCAACCTACTCTCTGGCTATGTAGGCGCACTCAGAACAGGAGCAGGTTGGCCTTTCTGAAAATGCAGATCGCTACAGGAGCCACTTCGGGCATCTTACAAATTTGAACGACGGTGGCAATGTATTAAAAGTTCTTGGTCCGGCGTGCTGGACGGTCATTGTAAGAACTGCCATTTTCGTATATCTGGTCAAAGGTTCAGCACCTTATGAAACTAGGAATTGGACTGCGACATGTCCTGTCATTTTTAGTCTAGCAAAAAGTAAAACGGTGCTGCACCGTTCGCACTGGTATATAACAAGTCGCTCTTTTTTGTACTCTCTCTCATGATAATGCATTCGTAAAACACATGCAGCAATGGTAACTACATACTGGTTAATTAATGGCTCTATAAGGATGCGTGATTCCCTCTCGAACGTACGTGTCTACTCTATGAGGCGTGTGACAGAGAAATCTATGTATGCATTTTCCGTCAGTACTTGGTGATTTTACAGTATTGTTACAAACTACAAAGACATCACTCACCATTCCTCCCCTGCATATATGTTTACTTGGATCTTCAGAAAAGGGCAAGACCACCCACCCTCACCCCCAATTTTTTGGTGCATTTTTTGTAAGTAAGCGTGCGACGTATTTTTATTTTGTTGACAGACGTACTCTTGTAAACCGTAGAAAGACAGGCAGACGGATATACGACGGAGAGACTTTGACGTACCCGCCCAGGAGCAATCATCTCCTGCTCCGAACAGCGCCGACGTGCTGCGAGTGTTCTACCATCCAGGAATTGTGTGGGTTTCTGTTTCGACTAGCTTTCAAAATATAGTTTGATTCCTATTTATTCTGTCCCTTTTAGATGATTGTCCTGAAATTTAACAGTAAGTTGGAGAATGCCGCTTCCTTCACTCTGATTCAATCACAAACGGGTGCTGATGCAGATCAACTGAGGCATGGAAAGCATTGCCGCATTTTGCAGCAGCTGATGCATCTTGCATGTGTGCTTGACAAAACAAGTTTGTCTCAGGTCTATTATCGGAGCTCATGTGACTATGGTCAACCTCTTAACAACGGTCCATCAGGATCATTTCAAGTGTTCTTTTTTTTTAGAAAAGGAGGGTCAACCTCTTAACAACGGTCCATGAGGATCATTTCAAGTGTTCTTTTTTTTTAGAAAAGGAGGATGACTCCCGATCATTGCATCTGAGCGATGCATACGGCCACTTTATTAATTATTTTCATAAGACTTTACAAAGTCATACAACAGTAAGACTAAAACCGCCGTCTAAGCAACAAACTGTCGCTACACCTATCCAGTTGATGAAGGGGCGCAGATAGCGTGAGTCTAATACCAAACAGACATCGCAGCCAAGCCTAACATCTAAGACCTGAGACCCAACCTAGCCACTTGCCGGTTCTAGGGCACACACTGGTCCGGCGTGTTCTCAGAGGCCGCCGCCGCCAACTGCCACCGCTCCATCTTCAGAATTGTACTGATGCATCAACCTTGCTCGGTCCAGCTATCGTCGACGCCACCACGGCGCCCAACGGCACCTCCTC